>NC_091060.1:82440874-82740874 GCF_000393655.2 Nicotiana sylvestris
GGAGGTTCGTGGGATCAGTCCTTGCCACTTGCGAAGTTTGCCTACAACAACAGTTATTAGTCCAACATTCAGATGGAACCATATGAAGCTCTATATGATAGGCGGTGTCGGTCCCCAGTGGGTTGGTTCAAGCCAGGTGAGGCTAGATTATTGGGCACAGACTTGATTCAGGATGCGTTGGAGAAGGTAAGGAGATTCAGGATAGACTTCTCATAGCCCAGTCTAGATAGAAAAGTTATGCAGATCGGAAGGTTTGCGATGTTACAATTATGGTTGGAGAGCGGGTCTTGCTTTGGGTTTCGTCTATGAAGGACGTCATGAGGTTCGGAAAGAAGGGCAAGCTGAGCCCAAGGTTCATTGGTCCTTTTAAGGTGTTGTGGCGAGTTAGGGAGGTTGATTATGAGCTTGCCTTACCTCCCAGCCTAGCAGGAGTTCATTCGGTATTCCATGTTTCTATACTCCGAAAATACCACGGTGATCCATCTCACGTGTTGGATTTCAGATCAGTCCAGTTGGACAAGGATCCATCTTATATTGAGGAGCCAGTGGCTATTTTGGACAGGCAGGTTTGAAAGTTGAGGTCAAAGAACATTACATCAGTAAAGGTTCAGTGGCGGGGTCAGCCAGTCAAGGAGGCGACTTGGGTGACCGAGCAGGATATGCGCAGCTGGTATCCTCATCTTTTCACCACTTCAGGTATGTCTCTATACTCGTTTAAGGATGAACAATTGTTTTAAGAGGGGGAGGATGTAATGAACCGGATGGTCGTTTTGAGAGTTAGAGCCCCAACCATCTATTAACTGCCTCCCCCGTATCTTTTTCTGCTATTGTGACTTGCCGAGAGGTTTCATTTTGGTTTTTGGAAGTGTTTGGGACACTTAGTCCCTAAATGGAGGCTTAAGTATTAGAATTTGGATCACGGTCGGAACAGTGTGAAGAAGACTCCGGAATGGAGTTTCGTCAATTCTGTTAGCTCCGTTGGGTGATTTTGGGCTTAGGGGCGTGTCCGGATTATATTTTGGAGGTCCGTAGCTCATTAAGGCTTGAAATGGCAAAAGTCAAATTTTTGGAGATTTGGACCGATAGTGGAATTTTGATATCGGGGTTGAATCCCAATTCTGGAAGTTGGAGTAGGTCCATAGTGTTGAATATTACTTGTGTGCAAAATTGAGATCATTCAGACGTGGTTTGATAGGTTTCGGCATTGGTTGTCGAATTTGGAAGTTTCAAGTTCTTTAAGTTTGATTTGGAGGGAAATTCGTGATTTTAGCATTTTTTTATGGGATTTGAGTGCTCGACTAAGTTTGTATGGTGTTTCAGGACTTGTTGGTATATTTGGTCCCGGGGGCCTCGTGTGAGTTACGAGTGTTTGACGGATCAAATATTGAAGTTGTGTTGTTCCTGAAGTGATCATGTTTCTGGTGTTTTCTCATCTATGATCGGGTCCAATCCTACACCACTATAGAGTGGCAAGAGCGATCGATGCAGCTTTTACCCGAGAACGCCAGGATCGAATCCACGAGGAGCTAATACAATGTTTAGAGTTGGATTCCTATCTAATCTAGCAGTGTGTAGTGTTCTTGATTATACTTCCAATCATTCTTGTTTGTTTGTTACTTCTAATTTTATACTAGAATCCCTAGTTATCAACTCCCCCAAACTTAATCTTTTGCTTGTCCTCAAGCAAACAAAGTAATTCCCACCTCCTCAAGATAAAAGAAAGGAAAATTTCAGTTGTCGTAAAGTAACCTCATCAAGAATCAGCTGGGACTTACAATTACCCTCAGCTCAAATGCATTATCAATAATACACAACCTTTTAGCACCATGGCTATAGTGCGACACAAAAACATCAAGAGTTGACTCAACTCATCAAGGAAACTCTTTCTGTTACATTGGTCGTTGTGGAACCCAAACTCATACTCCTCAACTCTCTATAAGCAAACCTCACTTTTAGATTGTAGCACTCAAAATGAGGATTGTATAAAACACATTCATCTCTCTCAAAGGAAGGTCACAAGTCCGACTCTAAGTACCATAAGCTCGCCCCTTATGTAAGTCACCACTAATGTAAGCTCACTCAACTCAAGATCATATAGGGATTTTGTAGGAATGTAATGAAGGCTTTTGGTTCAAGGTAGGATATATTGGTCTAAGAAGGTTTCATCTTCCCTTAAGCACTTCATTTGCTTCATTTTGGCACACATTTTCTTGACTCTTTGAGTCATTTACTTCTTCTTTAGGGGCTAGAGAGATACACTGTCACTCTTTCTTGTTCGTTTCAATTCTTTTTTTCCTTTCTATTCCATTCCTTTCATCTTTTGCTTTCGTTGAATCCCTTCATTTCTTCTACATTGTTCATTTTCTTTTTGATTTTTTTGGGTTTTCTTTCTTTTTATTTTTCTTTGCCTTTCCTTTTCTTAATTTTGTACCTTTTATCACTTTTCCATTCCTCGTCTCTCCCCCCAAACTTATGCTTTTGACTTGTGCTAAGGAAAGATAGGGTGCCAAGAGAGGATCATTTTAGAGCGGATAAAGGTTTGTATCATGGTTATTGAAAGAATAAGGGCTAAGGCTCAACCGGTTGACTAAGGATATCATCATTGGTAGGCTATGGATGTTTTCAAGTTTCAATTGGGATCAAAGAGAGCCTATAATCACTTCTCAAGCCGAGCTACACTTAGAATTTCGCCTAGATAAACATTCATGGCAAGTTCTAGACTCATTGGCACGGGACTTGGACTTGCAAATCAATACCCCACCACACAAGCTATAGGATTGCTAAAGAAACAGAGTCGGTGGCCCACAACAACCTTAGCTAAGATTTGAGCAACACAAATGGTTTCGAGAAACCACTCGATGACTGTTTAGCCAACACAAGAGTCTCAAGGTCACAACTATCACCATCCTATACACAACAATTATTTTAACCATAAGGTCAAAGGTAAATGTGTTAGGAACAAGTGAAGCTTTGACTGAGGCACCATTTCTTACTAACTACTATTTACACAAAAACAGAAAGAAAAACAGACTCAAACCCTTAAGAAGGTTGTCATGCCATCCATCATCGGGAAGAGCCACCTGGTTCACACAAACTCCATCTTTGGAAAGAACCGTGGCATTAAGAAAACTAAAGGCTTATTGATCATTGAAACTTGAAAAATAAGAAGCTACGAACCAAAAAAGAAGCTATTAAATGAAATAAGAAGCTATACTATTAAGGAAATTGCAAAAAAAAGCTATAAAGTAAAATGCGGAAAGTAAACTGAATATGTACAAAAAGGGAGTTTAGATGAATATACATAAGAATGAATGAATATATACATGAGAGTAACTTTATATACAGACCAAACTAGAACAATAACGAAAAGTAAAATAAAAGGTAAAGTTATATACATACTAAAAGTGAAAAATAAGCATAAAGAAAGAAAATAGTGTCATAATTACAATTCAACTACCAAATCAAACTACCAAATCAAAATCAAAGTAGGGCCACCCCCTCAAATGAAAGCTAGCATTGTCCTCAATGCTAACTAACCAAAAATAAGCTCAAAAAGAAAGATAGAGAGTGAAGAAAACTCCCTATGGATCCTCCGTCTGCATGGGGTCCTATGGTAGCACGGGATCCTGTGGCTGGGCACCTGGATCAACTGTACCGGTGGCTTGTGGCTGGCCAGAAGCAGCACCCTCCATCTCTGCCATCTCAATCTCAACATCATCCACCTGAGGGATCATCCTCCTCTTCTTTGGAGCTCTCTCAATCTCCTACTCCGAAACCTGCTTTGTCTGAGCTGCTGGAGGCTGATCATGCAATAGTAGCTCCAAAGGCAAATGGTCAGATGCCTTCATCTTCTCCACTTCTCCCTTCAATTCCTTAACTGACTCCTTCGATGCCCGCGTCTTCTTTAGCTTCTTTGTGCATTTGCTTAGCTCCTTAAGTGTTTTACCTTGATCAGCTAGAGCATCCATTATCAGCTTTTGGTTATCAAAGAGCTTCTTCTGGTTGTACAGAAGCTCTTTGCGAGTCTCCTCTACCGAAGCTGGCACCTGTGGCTGTGGGGGCACTGACTGAGCTTCCACTGAACTAGAGAGTACAGATAGCTTAGAAGTTGCTACCTGCATCCAATTGTTAATACTGGAGAGTGTTTGGCTCAATTTGTGGGCAATCAATGGGTATGCTGAGGAGGATGGAATATCTGGAGGGGTGGAAGTAGATGGTCCGGAGGCAGGCTCTGGTATGGTAGTGGGAGGCTGAGAAGAAGTGATTACTACTACTGGCTCTTCAGACTGGCCAGTAGAAGTAGTGGCTTTGCCCTTGTATTCTTTGGCTTTGGGGTTGTCCTCAGCCTTGAGGCTGTACCATGAAAATGGCATCTTGGGTTTCACCTTCACGTCAAAGTTTCTTTTCTCCACCTCCTGGTCTTCCAAATACATTGTAAGGAAGTTCGGGAAGGGATATGATCTGCCATCCTCATTGACCACCCTAGTAATCAACCTAGACATGACATTCCCGACATTAATCGGGAACCCCACCATAATATCCGCCACTAATATCGCCTGGGAGACCGGCATGGAGTTTTCATGGGTAGTGGGGTCCAGCCTGTTGCATACAAAATCTCCCACCCCTTCACCTCAAAGTTTAGGGTTTTCCTCAAGATAGGAACCCCTGTTGTCAACCATGCTGGGGTGGTGCTAGTGAGAGCCAGATATGAAGCCAACCACGGACGGGTTGCCTAATCAAGTGCCAATTTCTCCAAGTACAATGCTTCATCTTCTTCATTAAAGCCCAAGTATTCATTTATTGTCTTCCCATCAAAATTCACTTTCAAGTTACACACTTTAGTCACTTTGGTATCCTTCTTGATGTGGGAAGCATTAGCATAACTCTTTGACTAAGTGCTCGTTTGCCTCTGTCACCCTGCTGGTGAAGTAATTCCATCCCATACATTCATTGAATTGTTGTTTCACGTTGGGGTTGTGTGGAAGGAGATCCCTTTCTATGAACTGGCGTTCATGAATAAACGACCTTAGAGTCCACCATTCTCGGAACTTGTGATAAGCCAACTCACTGACGAACCACTTTTGCCACACCTCATGGTTTCTAGTTCTTTCCACACCTCCGAGTTGTGGTACACCCCCTCCCTCTTCATCCAGTACCGCAACATCTATATCCTATCCAGGTGATGAAGGTGTAAGTGAGGTTGAAGTTGAGCTATCACTGCTCTCTGCTGAGCCCTCAAACGACTTAGAAGAAATATGATTTGAAGCACGAGCAGTAGGGGAGGCTGGAGGTGTGGTCTCATCTCTCAACCTAAGTCTCCCTGGGAAGTCTGAAACATATTCTAGCACTGAATCAGACTCTGATGCCTCCGGGAGGGCAAGTACTCACTGCCCTTAGAATGGGAAACAACTCTATCTGCAGCTCTGATGATATTTCTAGTTTCCCCAATTGCTTTCCAAACTGTTGGGGTCAATTTGATCATGCCTCGTCCCCTACCCCGGGAGGGCTCTGCTCTACCCTTTTGTTTGTCATCACCTCCTCTAGATTTAACCATTGTCTGCAAGTATAATCAATTGAAACTTGTTATTACAAAGACTAGAAGAAGTAGTGTAGAAAAATAGTTGACAGTGCAAGACAAAACAACAAACCATGGACCGCAAAAATGCACTGCGGCCGCGAAGGCTGTACCGCGGACCGCAAAAAATCAACAGCGGCCGTAGAGA
Source organism: Nicotiana sylvestris (assembly GCF_000393655.2). NCBI lineage: Eukaryota > Viridiplantae > Streptophyta > Magnoliopsida > Solanales > Solanaceae > Nicotiana > Nicotiana sylvestris. The sequence continues at coordinate 82,446,598 of NC_091060.1, forward strand.
GGTGGGATTCAGACTACCCACTCTCTGATTCAATGGCACTATGGACCGCGAAAATGGAGCGCGGCCGCGGTAAGTGCACCGCGGACTACGAAAAATGCCACCGTTGACCGCAGTTATCAAGACTTAAAAATCTCTCAAAAGATAGATTACCGCGGACCTCGAAAAACAACTGCGGACCGTGAAGGTCAAATTTGGGCTCAGCACCTAGGGTTTCAAATTTTTCATGCATTGTAGCATTAATCAATACATTATCAATTCACTAGGTAGTTAATAACCATTTCTGACTAACTAAAACCTAATTTAATTAACACTATGGAACCCTAAGTCAAAATTGAATGAAAAAAGAAAAAGAAGAAGTAATAACTATCAAATTAAAAGAAAATAAGAACAAAATTAAAGACTAAGGGTTGATTGGAATTACCAGATGTGAAATGTGAAACAAATTCAACTTAGTTCTTGTGTTTGTGCAAGCTAGGGCGTGAGTGAACAGTAGTTTATGTTGATTGAGAATGCAAAAGGCAAAAAGTGTAAAAGGGGGCTTCGAGGTTCTATTTATAGACAAGCACTAGGACCCACTTATTCTTACCTACCGCGGCCCAGTAAATGCACTGCGGACCGTGGTTGTGAAACTCATAAGGGCTATTGCTTTGAGACCACCACGGACCGCGAAAAATGCTTTACGACAGCGGTGAGCCACCGTTGATTGCGAAAAATGCACTACGGCAGCAGTTGAAACTTCAGAGAGCCTCCAATTTTGACCTTTTTGCACCACTGACCGCAAAAAATATCCTCCTCTGCGGTAAGGCCATCGCGACCGCGAAAAATCGAGCGCGGCAGCGGTCCAAACTTTGGAGAGTGCTAATTGTTTTTCTAGATTAGTCTTGCACTGCATCAAACATCACTATACACCTATCACAACCAATTAGTTCAAAATAAAATCCTACACTAATAAGAAAATTAAAAAAAACAAAAACAAAAACACATGGGTTGCCTCCCAAGAAGTGCTTGATTTAACGTCGCGGCATGACGCAGGTTACCATCAATCACTTGAGATGGATCAGTGCCACCATATGGCTATCATCAAACTTGCCAAGATAGTGCTTGACTCTGTGCCTATTAACTCTGAAGATCTCACCATTTTTGTTTTTCAAATCAAGAGCACCAAACTGAGTCACAAGCACCACCTCAAAAGGTCCACTCCATTTTGATTTAAGCTTACCCGGAAATAGTTGTAGTCGAAATTGGAAAAAGAGAATCAAATCACCCACTTTAAACTCCTTGCCACGAGCATACTTGTCATGAAGGTACTTCATCTTGTCATTAAACTAGGATGAACTGGAGCAGGCATGAAACCGGAACTCATCAAGCTCATTAAGCTGCTCCACCCGAAGATTTGCTACCACATCCCATTCAAGATTTAACTTTCTCAAAGCCCACATAGCTTTGTGCTCTAACTCAACCGGTAGATGGAAAGCTTTCCCAAACACCAACCGATACGGAGACATACCAATCGGAGTCTTGTAAGTAGTTCTATAAGCCCAAAGAGCATCATCTAATTTCTTTGACCAATCGGTCCTATTTGCATTGACCATCTTTGACAATATACTCTTGATCTCCCGGTTAGAGACTTCAACTTGCCCACTAGCTTGAGGATGGTAAGGGGTAGAAACCATGTGATTGACACCATACTTTGCAAGCAAAGTGTCAAATACCTTATTGCAAAAATGAGACCCTCCATCACAAATGATTGCTCTAGGAGTGCCAAACCGAGTAAAGATACTCTTCTTGAGAAAGGCCACAACACTCCGGGCCTCGTTGTTCTGTACAGTCATGGCCTCAACCTACATTGAAACATAATCAACGGCCACAAGAGCTTACAAACCGACCCAGGAAATCAATGCCCCACATATCAAATATGTCAACCTCGAGAATAGTGGTGAGAGGCATCTCATCATTCTTTGAAATTCCACCCCCTCTTTGACATTCATCATATTTCTTCACCAGTTCACTTGCATCTTTGTACAATGTGGGTCAATTAAAACCATAACTTAACACCTTTGAAGCTGTCCTAGCCCCACCATGATGACCACCATAGGGAGAGGAATGACGAGCATCCAGAATACTCAATTGCTCATCCTTCGGAGCACATCTCTGGATCACACCATCATTACAGATTTTGAACAAGTACGGCTCATCCCAGTAGTAGTCCAAGCTATCCTGTTTAAGCTTCTTCCTTTGGTTAGAAGAGAGCTCATACGGAACAATACCGATTACAAGGAAATTGACAACATCCGCAAACCAAGGTATGCTATTCACATACATAGAGAGGAGTTGCTCATCAGGAAATGAATCATTAATCTCGAGGTCATCATGAGGCCTCCCCTCCTCCTCCAAGCGGGACAAGTGGTCTGCCACTTGGTTTTTACACCCTTTTTCGTCCATAATCTCCAAATCAAACTCTTGAAGCAATAAGAGCCATCTCATCAACCGAGCTTTGAAATCCTTCTTCGTCATCAAATAGCGGAGTGCGGTATGGTCGGTATGAACTATCACCATGGCACCCATGAGATAAGGCCTAAACTTCTCCATTGCGAACACAATAGCCAACAACTCGTTTTTCGTCACCGTGTAATTCACTTGAGCATCATTCATTGTTTTACTTTCATAATACACCAGGTAAAACATCTTATTCACTCTTTGACCCAAAGCCGCTCCTACCGCAACATCGCTTGCATCACACATGAGCTCAAAAAGTATGCTCCAATTGGGTGCGGTAATAATGGGAGTGGTTGTCAATTTGTAATTGAGGAGTTCAAAAGGTTTCATACATTCTTCATTGAACATGAACTTGGAATCCTTTTCCAATAACTTGCACAAGGGATTCACTACCTAGAAAAGTCTTTGATGAATCTCCGGTAGAACCCCGCATGCCCAAGAAAACTTCTAACCCCCTTGACTGAGATAGGAGGAGGAAGCTTTGAGATCACTTCGATTTTATCCTTGTCACCTCTATGCCGTGCTTTGAGATCTTATGGCCGAGGACAATGCCCTCCTCGACCATAAAGTGGCATTTTCCCAGTTAAGCACAAGATTGATCTCTTCACACCGGGCGAACACCTTGTCAAGATTCTTCAAACATTCATCAAATGAGTCACCCACAACACTGAAGTCATCCATGAACACCTCCAAAATGTCCTCCACCATGTCGGTAAATATGGCCATCATACAATGTTGGAATGTAGCCAGTGCATTACACAACCCAAATGGAATCCTAGAAAAGGCAAAGATACCATACGAACACGTGAAGGTGGTTTTCTCCTGATCTTTCGGAGCAATCAAAATCTGGTTATACCCAGAGTACCCATCCAAAAAACAGTATAAGGCACGCCCAACAAGTCTATCTAGCTTCTGGTCAAGAAAAGGCAATGAAAAGTGATCTTTGTAGGTCACTTTATTCAGCTTGCGGTAGTCCATGCACACCCTCTATCCGGGGACAGTCCTGGTGGGAATCAACTCATTTTGCGCATTGGTAACCACGGTCATACCACCCTTCTTCGGCTCACATTGCACCGGTGAAGTCCAAGAACTATCTGAGATGGGGTACACAACCCCTGCATCCAACTACTTGATCACCTCCTTTTTCACAACTTCTTACGTAGCCTCATTCAACCTCCTCTGATGTTCCATGGAGGGCTTGGCATCTTACTCAAGAATAATCTTGTGCATGCAAAAGGCGGGGCTTATCCCCCGGATATCAGCTAAAGTCCATCCAATTGCCTTCTTCCATTTTTGGAGCACCGCCAATGTGGCATCTACCTGCATATTAGTAAGACAAGATGAAAGAATAATTGGCAAAGTTGAACTAAGGCCTAAGAATTCATACCTGAGGTGTGGAGGTAACGACTTCAACTCCAACACGTGAGGTTCCTCGATTGAGGTCTTTGTTGGTGGAGTCTTCCTATTCTCAAAATCCAAAAAGATCTTTCGAGGCTCATATGAGTAAGAGCCTATTCCATGTAAAACATGGACACACTCCACCCAGACTTTATCCTCATTTACATCAAGATTCAATAATACCGCTTCTAGAGGGTCCTCCACATTGATCATTGCACTACTATTATCAACTATCACTATCGTGATAAGATCCACGAAAGAGCACACTTCAATATTGTTGGGCTGCTTCATTGACTTGCACACATGAAAGACCACTTTTTCATCACCCACCCGGAAGGTGAGTTTCCCTGCTTCCACATCATCTAAGGCCTTCCTAGTTGCAAGGAAAGGTCTTCCCAATATGATCGGAACCTCAGTATCAACCTCACAGTCCAAGATCACAAAATCAGCGGGCAAAATAAACTTGTCCTCAAGAACAAGAACATCATTTACAATACCAAGCGGCCTCTTTATAGTTCTATCTTCCATTTGCAACCTCATTGAAGTAGCTTTCAGTTGCCTAATTCCCAAAGTTTTGAACACGGCGTAAGGCATTAAATTGATACTTGCACCCAAATCGCACAATGTCTTTGCAAAATCCTCGCTTCCAATGGTACACAGGATGGTGAAAAAGCCGGGATCTTCAAACTTTGGAGCCATCGAGTGCACAATTGCACTTACTTGGTGAGTCATTTTGATGGTCTCACAGTCTATGGATCTCTTTTTAGTCACCAAGTCTTTCATGAACTTGGCGTAACCCAACCTTTGCTCAAGAGCTTCCACTAAAGGAACGTTGATTGATAAGCTCTACATCATGTCAATAAATTTTCTAAATTGGTTCTCATTCTTTTGCTTCGCAAGCCTTTGAGGGTAAGGTGGAGGAGGCCTTGTCAAGGGAGCCTTAGCCTTGGGCACTACCGATTCTGGTATGTCTATTACGTGTTCCCTAGACGGGTTCACGTCATCTTGGGTCTCCACCTCATCATCATAAACATCAATTCTCACTTACACATTCACATTCTCTTCTCTCACTTACTCATCAACTAAAGGAACATCATCATCTTGCACTTGAATCTCATCACTCACAATTTCCTTTTGCTTGAGGTATTCACATCACCACCTTGACCACTTCTAGTAATCACCGCCATTGCATGCACAGTTTTGTTCCCACCCTTTAGGTTTACTACTGTATCACTAGGAAGAGCCTCCTTAGGGCGAGTATTCAAAGACTGTGCAATCTGGACAAGTTGAACCTCCAAATTCCGGATTGATATATTGTGGGATGCCAACTGGGCATCAGAGTCGGCATTCTTCTTCATCATTTGTTCAAACATCATCTCGATCCTTCCCATCTCATTGTTTGACGAGATAGGACCTTGGGACGGAAATAGAGGTGCGTTGTTTGGTTGTTGATACATCGGAGACCTTTGAAAGCCTTGCCCCCGATTCCCTTGATTGCCATTGTTCCAACCCCCTTGGTTGTTGTTTCCTCCCAAATTGTTGTTGTTGCCACTCCAGCTACCCTGATTTTTCTGGTTGCCCCAATTTTGATTGTTGTTCCCCGAGTTGCTATTGCCTTGTTGGTTTTGATTCCCCCAATTTCCTTGGGATCTCCATTATTGTTGTTGGTTAGGAGCATTGCCCCTTTGTCCTTGTTAATTGTTCACATATTGCACTTCTTCATTTTGCTTATCATAGCCCTCATCTTGATTGAAACCACCACTACCTTGGTCATATTGATCCGGACTACCTTGACCTTGTTGACCTCTTTGTCGCCTCTTGTTGACCAACATGTTGACACTTTCCATAGCATTTACTTGTCTAGGATCTTGAACCTGTTGCAATTGATCTTTCACTAACTGGTTCATTGTGGTAGTTAACTCTGCTACTGCCTGGCCATGATCATGGAGCTCTTTGTGCAAGTGGATGACAGTGGGGTCACCCTGTGGAACATTGGCTCGATATCTCTGCCATCTCATCCAATATCTCACACGCTTGATCATAGGGTGTGTTCATAAAATTTCCCCCAGCTAGCTAGTTCACTACACACTAATTGGTCGTGTTAATGCCACTATGGAATGTCTGCTGAATCATTGCTTCGATCATGTCATTGTTCGGACATTCTTTCACCATTGTCCGATATCTCTCCCAGATCTCATGAAGTGGTTCATTAGGTTCCTGTTTTAAGGCCAAAATCTCATCTCTCAAACTCACCATATGCCCCGGCGAGAAAAACTTTGCTATAAACTTGTCCGCCAACTCATCCCAAGTAGGGATGGAATGGTTGGGAAGCCTTTCAGGCTAGTCCAAAGCTTTCCCTCTAAGTGAAAAAGGGAACAATCTCAACTGAAATGTATCCTCTGACACATTTGATTACTTGCTTCCCCAATAGGTATCCACGAAGCCTCTAAGATGTTTGTAAGCATTCTGATAGGGAGAACCTGTGAAATACCCTCGCTGCTCCAACAAAGTCAATATCACATTTGTAATTTGGAAATTGCTCGCTCGAATCCGGGGTGGGACAATTGCACTAGCATATCTTTCATTTAGAAGCACCAGAGGAGCTGCTTTTGGAGGTGGCAGGGGAGGGTCTGAAACATTATCATTGGCATGCCAGCCTCTCCTTTGAGCTTGAGGCACTATAGATACCTCATCATCAATATTATCATCTACCTCCTCCCCCGGAATAGCATTTCCAAGAGGGTCATTGTTATTGTTCGCCATTTTGTACCTGAATTGGCGAAACACACAAATTAGTATCATAGAAGGAAAGAAAAACAATACATAAAACTATTTAGATAGATAGACAAAACCGTTAGCTCCCCGACAACGGCGTCAAAAAGTGATCGGGTCCAACCTTACACCACTATAGAGTGGCAAGAGCAGTCGATGCAGCTTTTACCTGAGAAGGTCGGGATCGAATCCACAAGGAGCTAATACAATGTTTGGACTTGGATTCCTATCTAATCTAGCAGTGTATAGTGCTCTTGATTACACTTCCAATCATTCTTGTTTGTTTGTTACTTCTAATTTTATACTAATGATGCGCAAATTTAAGCTAAGTAGATATGTTTGTAGGACTTTCTAAATGGGTAAAGAGGCACTAGGGAAGTGATTTACTCCTAATTGAAGAAGAAATCATAGATGAGATAAAGAATAATCCATAAATTGTAATTATAAGATAAGAGACTAAGATTAATTGCTAAGTAAGCGACAAAATTACTCAAAATAGAAAAATACGGTGCTTTACGTGCTCAACTAATGTAAGATGACATAAAAATCTGAAAAGAAAGTATTTATACACAGGTAAATTTTTCGGACAAAAATGCCCCTGACAGAGGTACCGCTGATAGCGAAAAATGGACCGCTGCAACGATGAGGTTACCGCGGCTGCATAAAATCCATTGCGAACCGCGGTCTTCAATATTTGGCTCAATTGCAGGTTCTCTAAACTCCTTCTCCGCGGACCGCGGTAAATTGACCGCTGTTGCGGTAGAGGTACTGCTGCCGCATAAAATCACCGCGGACCGCGGTAGCTTGAATTCCAAAAATGACAACTCTCTGAATCATTGCCACAGCGGACCGCGATAAAAGGACTGCGGCGGGTCTTCTGCATCCGCAGTGGATTTTCTGCTATAGCGCTGCTTTGACTTGGTTTTGAACTTGTGTAGGTTTCACTCCTTTTTTGAGCTGGTTATGACATCTTTGTCCCTTTTTGACCAAACACTGCAAACAAGCACAACAAGTTAGCTTTTGGGGAATACTTGTACACATTTTAGTCCAAAAATCAAGCAAAAAAGAGCATAAAGCAGATTAGAATCCCTAATTATCAATCTGCGGGGGGGGGGGGGGGGAGACCGCAGGTGTGGGATCGCATGTGCAGAGGGAAAAGCGCAGAAGCAGAAAAATGGAGGATTTCCAGGGGTCACAGGTGAGAAGTGCATTCCGCATCTGCGATGCCTGCAGATGTGGTGGAGAGACCGCAGAAGTGGTGAAGGACCGCAGAAGCGAGCAATTTTCCACAGGCGCACACACGCAAGTGTGGCCCACTTTCTATAGATGCAGACCCAACTTTCATAAGTGACTTTCGCACCTGTGATGGTTTTCCCGCAGGTACGGTTGATGTCTCGCAGAAGCGACTTAGCTGGGCAGAAAAGAGAGAAAATCGAGGGTTTGAATTCATTCTTCATTTTTTGGACTTGAGAGCTCGGATTTTGGTGATTCATTGAGGGATTTTCAGAGGAACTTATTGGGTAATGATTCCCAACTCATTGTCGGTTGTATTCTATTAATCCATTGTTGATTTCATTATTTAATTGGGGATTTGAGTTGGAAAATTGGGGAAAATTTGAGAAAAACTTCTTAGGCCGAATTTTGGGATTTGATCGAGATTTTTGTATCGGATTTGAGTAAATTTGGTATGGTTAGACTCATGAGTGAATGGGCATTCATATGTTGTGACTTTTACCCGATTCCTAGATGTGGGCCCAGGGAGGCTTTTTGGACAATTATTCCAATTTCTTGCGTTAGCTTTAATTTCATTAGCTAGATTATATTATGTAATTAATTTTGGCTAGATTTGGGCCACTCAGAGCCGGATATTCGTGGAAAAGGCATTGTGACTGATTGATTGAGCTTGGTTCGAGGTAAGTAGCTTGCCTAACCTTGTGTAGGGGAACTCCCCTTAGGATTTGGTACTGTTTTGATATATGAGCGCCGTGTACGTGAGGTGACAAGTGCGTACACGGGCTATTTGTTACAAAACCATGTTTTCATCAAGTAAAATATCTGTTTTCCTTTAACTGAACAACACTAGCATATGTAATTATCCTGTTTAGTTTAGAACAACATGTCTACGTGTATTAATTGCTTATCTGAACTCTATGCAGCATGCTTAGTAAATTTCCTGCTTCTTCATTGACTTGTACTTAGTATAAATTGTAGGTATTCCGTGTTGTAGTTGTAATTCTATTTTCTGAGTGGCATATTTACTTTGGGACTACGGATAGGTATTCCGGTAGATCCCCCTGTTACGTATGTTTACTTTAGGACTACGAAACTATATTCTGGTAGATCCCCCTGTCCTGCATATTTACTTTGGGACTACAGAACAGTATTCTGGTAGATCCCCCTATTCTGAATATTTACTTTAGGACTACGGAATGGTATTCTAGTAGATCCCTCTGTTCTGTAACTTTTGGACTACAAAATGGTATTTTGGTAGATCCCCTTGCACATTTACTTTGGGACTATGAGATGGTATCTCGGGAGATCCCCTATTGTTATCTCTGTGTACTGAGCTATTGTCTTCTATGATTTCATTCTTGTTTAATTTCAGCCTTTATTTTACTGCGGTACTTCATTCTATCTTGTTTATTTATATAGATATATACTAGTAGGGCCCTGACCTGATCTCATCACTACTCGACCGAGGTTAGGCTTGGAACTTACTAGGTACCGTTGTGGTGTACTCATGCCCTTCCCTACACATGTTTTTCGTGTTCAAATTAAGGTACCACTTATCAGTCGCATTATCTGTGAGGCGAGGCAGCATTAGAGACTTCAAGGTATATCTGCAGCGTCCGCAGACCTCGGAGTCCCTTTCTACTCTTCCCCATGTCAACATTCCTTGTATTTCCGTCATTTAGACTCTGGAGTATAGAATTACTATTTTTTTTGTAGTTTCTGACTTACGATACTCCGGGTTTTAGGAGAGTTTATGTACACTTCGAGAGTGGTTATTGTATATGCCAAGCGACATCTTAATTTCTTGTTAAATTTACCTGTTAGTTGTTAGCTTTTATGTGTTTGTTTTATTTTTTCACAAATGTTAGGCTTACATAGTCATAGAGACTAGGTGTCGTTACGATGGTTCGCAGAGAGAGAACTTGGGTCATGACACATCTTCACTAGGAAATGTTCCAAGTCACCACCTGCAGTCCTCACTCGAGTGTTAGCTCCCTCGTACATATCCAAAAATCACCTTAATGTACACTACCAAAATACCGCTAACCTCCAAACATTTTCATAGGACCTCCCTCAGACTTTATCGTAGGCTTCACTAGGTCATTGAACACCATATGCAAGTCATTTTTCCTCTCCCGATGTGCTCTATCAATCTTTGCACAAGGTGTATGGCTTCGATAGTTGACTGCCCCGACACAAACCCGACTGATTCTCAGAAATAGACACACTTCTCCTCACCCCTCTCTCCATCACTCTCTCCCAAACATTCACAACGTGACTCAGGAACTTGATACTTCGATAGTTGTTGCAATTTTGGATATCAACTTTATTTTTGTACAACAAAATCATCAAATTCCATCGCCAATCTTCAGGCATCTTCTTCGTCCTGAAAATAATATTAAATAAATCAGTAAACCACTCCAAGCCCGCCCGACCCATGGTCTTCCAAAATTCCACCGGTATCTCGTCAGGACCAGTTGCCTTAACCCTGTTCATCGTCCGCATTGCCTCCTCAACCTTCACAACCTTAATATGCCTACAAAATCCAAAATCACTCTAAATCCCTGAGTTCTCCAATTCCGCGAGCACGATGTTCCTGTCCCCTTCCTCGTTCAAGAGTTTATGGAAGTACGTCTGCCACCTACGCCTAATACACGCCTCTTCTACCAACACCTTGTCATCCCCATCTTTGATGCACCTTACTTGGTCCAAGCCATGAGCTTTTTTCTCTCTAATCTTGACTAACTTGTACAGCTTCCTGTCCTCACCTTTGCCCCCAAGATCCTCATACAATCATTCAAATGCTGCAATCTTAGTCGCTGTGACCGCTAATTTTGCCTCTCTCCTAGCCTTCTTATAACATTCCCTATAATTTATCTTCTTCTCCTCATCGGTGCTTTCCACTAGCTTCACATATGTCATTTTCTTGGCTTTCACTTTTCTCGAAATTTTACCATTCCACCACCAGTTCCTTTTGTGGCCTTCCGAGTATCCCTTCGTGACCCCTAACACTACTCTAGCAGCTTCCCTAATGCATTTTGCAATAGTGGTCCACATACTACTCGTGTCCCCCTACTCCTCCAGGACCCCATGACCAACAACTTCTCCCCCAGCTCATGAGCTTTGTCCTTAGTCAAGGATCCCCACTTGATCTTAGACTGACTGTACACCGCTTTCTTCTTTCTTGTTCTCTTGATATCCAAGTCCATTACTAAAAGCATTGCATTGATAGAAATTCATTCGGGATAACCTTGCAATTAGTGCAAAAGACCCCTATCACACCTGTTGAAGAGAAGATAATCAATCTGAGTCTTAGCTACCTTACTCCAGAAAGTGATCAAGTGGTCCTCCCTCTTATGAAAAGACGTGTTAGCTACCACCAAGTCAACCTCTAGAAAAAACCAACAGCGAGGTTCCTCCCTCGTTCCTATCTCCAAAACCAAACTCGTCATGCACCTCGTCATAACCCCTAGCAGTCTTCCCAACATGGCCATTAAAATCACCTCATACGAAGAGCTTCTCGGTGTGCGGAATACCACACACAACCTCGTCTAAATCTTCCCGGAAATGCCTTTTGACCTCCTCACCCAGGCCCACTTGTGGTGCATAAGCACAAATCATGTTTAAAGTGAACCCACCAACCACTATCTTAATACTCATTAGCAATGGCGGATCTACATTTTCTATTATGGGTGCTTAAGTGCCCATTACTTTTGGATACAAATACAATTACTTATATTGAGAAACTAATAATTTATACAAATATATTAGCTGAGCACCCAACCTAAGTACTAATTTTCAAATTAAAAATAGTTGAGCACCCATTATTAAAAAATTATGGATCTGTCCCTGCTCATTAGCCTATTATTCACCCTCCTAACATTCATCACTACTACCCTCCTAACCCTCATAGCCCACTAAAATACCTACTATGTTTTTTTTTTAATTTTCTTTCCCTTAGCACCACCTGAATAGAAAAGACAAAAGAAAAATAATTGACTTATATTTGGTTCACGTGTTTCCTAGAGATGGTTGTTGATAATGTACTACTACTATTATTTAACTTTTCTATTTGGGTGTCCACATGCTTAGAGTTGGTGGAATCTCAAAAGAAGGCTCGAGGAGTTCAAAGATAAAAGCTGTTTTATATCCCTGAGTGGGTTGTTGATTTTGTTGTCTTCCCTGATTTCTCTATTTTTAAGTCTACTCAAAGATAAAATTGCTTTTAATGTCTTCTTGGTTTTTCAAGGGTCACTCGATGGATACCAGCTTGAGACACCTACACATAGTCCTTGTGTATATAGCATTTCCTTTCTTTTACTTAGAGAGTTTGTTTTTCCCTATAAGATTAGTTTTAGTGCCTAAGAATTTCTTAAATATAAAATTATCTAACCGTTTACTAAAAACCAAACTGCAAAGATGAATATTTATTAATTTGTGCAACTTAATTTAGTGGCAACTCGTTTGTAAGGTAGAAGTAGGGTTGATTGAATCTTTCATCAAATAGAAATGGAGCAAGTTGGAAACTTTTTTGCACGATTAAAAGGAGGATAGATTGTAAGTTCGCAACTGAAACTAGGAAAATTTGTGTTATATTTTACTACACCAACTCGACAATGTTAGGATATGTTAGACTAAATAGATGTCACTTCTTCTCATTTTTCATCAAACTTGTATCAAGTTCTTCTTGAATTATGTATTAAAAAATATCGATATAAACGACATTTGCTAGGAAATGTTGAAAGAGTTTTGGAAAACATTGTGTCAAAAAGCTTTTGGAGTGAATTTAAGAGATGTTCCCTTTTTGGATCAATTAGAGGTAAATTAGAGTGTTATGATTTTTGTACTCTATAAATTGTTCATCAACGCCTATTGATATAGATATAGCTAACCTAATATGTATGTTTCTATCTTTTGCCGTCACTATGGAAGTAATGGAACTCTAGCCAATTGTTTCTTACTGATTTGGCCCGAAAAAATAACATATACATTAAAAATAAATAGTAATTGCATCTAAAGAAGTAATAAATAGAAATACACAATTGGTACTCTATTATTTTGATTAAAAATGTTTAGCTTAACAAAAAATACTCAACTGAAATAAATAGCCATTGCATTTTTAAAAAAATTTAAAATACAAAATTGGAGTAAAATTTACTTTGTATATATATATATATATATATATATATATATATATATATATATATATATATATATTTATTAAGTCCAACAAGAACTAGAAATACACCATTAGAACTTATATTTTACTATTATCGGTGAACGTACGTTGCACGTTAATAATGACACATGATGATTTAAATATTTATTTATATGAAGGAATAATAAAATTTAATTAATAAGAGAAATTTTAATTATAATAATACAATAATCATCTAAATGCCGAGAAATATTATTACATTAGCATAATACATGAATTTAAAATAAAAGGACATCATCAAAACTTACACAAATGATCAACTTTGTCGTGTTAGTTAGATAATTATGTATTGTAATTTAAAAGTATTTAATGTGATGGTATCTTAAAGAACACTTCTTTGTGAATACTATTTTTTGGTATATGTTTCCTCCTAATGCTTTGATTGCTCTGCCTTAACCAGAACTCTTGTTGTCGATCTTGATATCCCTCTTGAAAGTGCAACATATAGTTGTTCGTTCAAGAAAACATATTGCGGTAAATATAGTCTAATATTTAGGATGTTTGTCCTTGTACTTTATTTATTATATTTGCAAAACATAAACATACTAAAAATTATTTTCACACAAATTTAAAAGGATATTCCTTAGTTTCGGGAGACGAAAGTTGAATTCAGGGATAAGAATATACTTAGAAGCACACCGGTCGTTTTGAGCTCTAGCGCGTCGTTCAGCAGTTTGAATCCATGAGAAGTTCACTTTAGGTATTATGACTTGTACGCGGGGTCGAAATTGAATTTCGGGAAGTTTAGAGTCGATTTGGAAAGAGAATTCTCATTTCGGAAGCTTTAAGTTGAAAGAATCGACTAATATTGAATGTTTGAGTAAACAACCTCAGAATCGGGATCCGAAGGTTCCAGCAGGTTCGTATGATGATTTTGGACTTATGCATATGCTCGGATGTGAATTTGGAAGCCCGTAGGACTTTTCAACGCATTTTGGCGAAAGTTGGAAAATAGAAGATTTTTGGAAAGTTTGACTGGGGGGTTGACTTTTTGATATCAGGATCGAAATTCGATTATGGAAATTGGAATAGCTCTATTATGTTATTTATGACTTGTGTGTAAAATTTGAGGTCAATCGGAATTGATTTGATAGGTTTCGGCATCAAATGTAGAATTTGGAATTTGTTAATTTTGAATAAGCTTGAATTGGGATGCGATTCATGTTTTAGTATTGTTCAATGTGATTTGAGGCATCGAATAAGTTTGTATCATGTTATGGGTCTTGTTAGTATACTTGGTTGGGATCCCATGGGGCTCGGATGAGTTTTGGAGAAGTTTTTGGAAGAGTTTGGCATTTTCAGCATAAGCATGTAATGATCCAAAGGTCCATTTTTAGTTCTAGAGATCGGAACTCGATTTCGAAACTTTCGAGATTTTGATAATGAATTATAGGAGCGATATGGAAAGTTTGGTCTAATTTCATCAAATCGCGATTGAGTTTTTAGCACAAAACATAAGTTAATTGTTTAACGAGCGAAATTGGTATCGCATTGAGTAAATGAGCTCTGAATTGAGTTTCGATTGAAGGAATAGGTTCGTATTATTATTTGTGACTCATAGGAATAAGATTCGTCGAATTTCGAGTTCGTATGATGGAGTTAGAGCATTTTTAGTGAAATTAAAAGCTGCTAAAATTTTTGGGCAATTGTTGTGTTTTTCGCTGGTGTGTGAACAGTAACCGCAGGTGCGAAAATGCTGGGCAGTGTATAAATCGAGCAGTCTGAGATTTTTACTCATTTTTGGAGCTATGGAGCTCGGATTAAAGCGATTTTTGAGGCGATTTTCACCATATGGATTGGGAGTAAGTATTCTATAACCAAAAGTGATTATATTTAACGATTCCATGGTTATTTTCATCAAGTATTAGTGAATCAAATGGAAGAAATTGGAGAAAATTTTAAACTTTTCAAAAACGAAAATTCTAGATTTGGAGGTCAATTCTTTATCGGAATTTGATAAAATTAGTATGGTTAAACTCGTATCGGAATGGGTTGTCGGGTTTTGTGAGTTTTTTGGAATCCGGGCATGTGGGCCCGAGGGCAATTTTGTCAACTTTTCGAGCGGAGTTAGGAATTTATCTAAATTGAATTGTTGCGAGTATTAGAGCCTATATTTATGGATTTTCTCATTTCTTGGCTAGTTTTGGAGCGTTGCGCATCAATTTGAGTCGTCGGAAGGGCTTGGAAGCCGGTTATGGAACCTCGGAGCAAGGTGAGTCTCCTTTCTAACCTTGTAAGAGGGAATTGTCCCCATAGGTAAATTAATTGGATTTGTGCTCCTATCTGTGGGGGCTACGTACGCACGAGGTGACGAGAGTCTGTGCGTAGCTACTATTATGTTTAAGTTCGGGTAGTCTAGGACCCAAAAACATGCTATACTTGAAATATTTGTAATCTTATTGATAGTTTGAATTGCTTAAATCACATCTTATTAGTAAATGAATTTCTAAAAAGATTAACCTTCATTTTTTTGAATTGTTAAAAAAGAATTGGCTATTCTTTGGATAATTGTTCCCTGATGAATTCTTGATTGACTGATTGTTGTGTTTATTTATATTTGACCGCGTCGCATGCATGATTCGCGAGCGGGGTAATAGATGCATCTATGGTTCGCGTCATTCGACCCTCTGGCAGTGCACAGTTTAAATATTGTTGGATCGGACCATACGTCCTCGGCATGATTTGCGCATGCTTGTATTGCTTGCCTTGGGATTTATAGATGTTGTTATTTGCTCTCCCTGACTTGAGAATAAATGTATAAATGATGAAAAGGAATTTGGAAATTTCCTATTAAAGAAAGAATTGTTTACTTGCTTCATTCTATTGAATTACAATCCTGTTATAAAAATCCTCGATTTATTATATTATGGACGTATCATTATTGGACCACTAGTAAGTGTCAAAGTCAACCTCTCGTCTCTACTTCTTCGAGATTAGACGGGATGCTTATTGAGTACACGTTGTTTTCGTACTCATGCTACACTTGTTGTGCATTTTTGTTGCATAGGCACATGTATTCCTAGTGGCCTACTGAGGGTAGCAACATGGATGATACGAGGACTAGGTGAGCTACATTTCTCAAGACGACCCGCAGCCAATATAGTCTCTTTCAGCTATTGTATTTACTTTCTGTCCAATTTGTATTCCGGACAGTTATTGTACTTTATTCGATTCCTTAGTAATTGCTCATGCACTTGTGACACCGGGTTCTGGGATGTCTATGGGAGTAGTCAGTATTTTGAAATTATTAAAGATATCATTATTTATTCAGTGAAATTTATTCTTTATTGTTTAAATGTATAAAAGAAATGAATTCATAAATATCTAAAATGAGACATTACTAGTTATTTAGTTGGCTTGCCCGATAATGGTGTCTGGCGCCATCATGACCCTTAGTGGATTTTGGGTCGTGACAACATGGTATCAGAGCACTAGGTTCACTTAGGTCTCACGAATCATGAGCAAGTTTAGTAGAGTCTTGTGGATCGGTGCAGAGACGTCTGTACTTATCTGTGAGAGGCTACAAGGCTGTTAGGAGCACTTACCTTCTTGATTCCTCATCATGCGGTTTGATTCCTTTGAGGCTTATGCATTTGTTTATTTCCTACTCAATCTTATGCAATGTGAAGCACTTGCTATATTGATCGAGAATTGAGAAATTGTAATGGTACTATAGATATGGTGCAGGATGTTCCTCCCTACGTATTTGATTGGGCTATTGTCGTCGCCTTGCGGAAGGTCATTCTGCCATTTCTACTCGGTATCAGTATTACCTAAGGTTTTGAGATTTGGCATTAATTGTTATGATGATTCGTGTGTTGCTATTGCATAGTATTGGTGTCATGGCAGGATGCTTGTCTATGCGTCGAAGTAGTGAATGACTTGGGAGGATGTTTACTTAGTGCATGATTTAGAGATTTGGTATTTTATTCCCCGCGGGGGAAAAGCAATCGGGCTAAGAATGTTCAGATTTGGGTTGATGGAGTAACGAGGCTTGGTATGTGCGAGCGTGGTGGAATTTTCATCTGTGATGAGATGTCGTTGTCCTTGTTGAATGTACTAAGCTCGCCGGTGTTAAGACCTTCTACGATTCGCCCTTAGGGTAGGATATTGTAAGATAGTATTAGAGAAGCGGCTGTCAGAGATCGTGGGGTGTGGTGGTTCAGGATTGAATACGTATTTCTAATATCGACGGCTCGAGAGAGACGATTCTTCAAAAAGGTTTAAAAGCTAGTAGCGGTCTATTGGTTCAAGTGCTACCGAGATAGATTTTGATCTAAGGCATTAGCTGAGCAACAAAGGATGAGGAAGGACGTGTGGGAAGTGTCACTCGGTGGTTAAACTTCTAGAAGGCCAGGTGTAAGAAGTGGAGGTCGAGTAGTTTCTTAAAGAGGTGAGTCTTCCCAAAGTGGGAGAGTGGCAGAGTATTATATGGATTTAGTAGCAGGATAACTACACCCTTGAGGAAAGTTTGGAGTGATTTGGGGAGTTTTAGTGGACAGTGGCTGGGTCTACGGACTTAATTTGAAATATCGACTATTATTCGGTGGGAGATTTGATATGATGGAAAGGATCTGCTTGATATGAAGGAGGATACAACATAACCTTTAATTGGAAGATATTGTCGCACATTTAGTTGTTGTCCACGAGGAGTGAATGGACTTGTGCAACTGGTGAATGAGCACGGGCTTAGGTGGGTTATCTCCTGTGAGCAGGTCAGCGGTCGCATGGTTGGTGAAGCTCCTGCGAAGGATTTTACTGGCTATCCGGTAAGAGGTCTAATATGTGAATGTTGCTAGAGATTCAGAGTGTTCATGAAATTTTAACGGAAGGATTTCGAGGAATCTAGCGGTTTAATTGCTCAAGGTTATGTCAATAAGAGATAAAGAATCTTAGTAGGTTCCAAAGTTGTGTAATAGTGGCTTCAAGCTAAGTGGGAGAGTCCCACTACCTACAGTTAGATTGCATGGTCGTCTATTTATGAGATTTTCGGTTATTAGCATATTGATGTGTTATTTCAGCTAAGGGAAAAAGAACATAAGAGGTAATTTGAGCAAAGGAATTGTTAAGGGTGTGCTAGGGCTAGTCTCATTGGCTCATGTTTGGAGTTGGGGAAGGATTCAGGATTTATGCCTTGTATAAATGCGGGTTTCACGGAAAGTGATTCGGCCGGGTTCTTCGTTGAGAGGGTATTCATGTGCTAGAAGATTCATGAAGTTGATTATATTCGGGACCAAGTCAGGGTGGGTGGCTCTCAACCACGGTCCTAGTAGATTCAAAAGTTAAAGTGTGGTGCCTAACGATTTCGAGCCTATAAGTATGGTTAAGAATCGAGCTTTTGTATAAGATTATGATAAGAGGCTCGGAGTGTTCTATGATATTTTTTTCTTGTAGGGTAGCATTGGGAGGAAAATGAGAAAAAGACTTCGAATTTGAAGAGGAATTATCAGAATGGGTATATCAGTTGAAGATGCGAATGTGCGAGCAATGGGGGTATGAAACGGTTCATCGGCTTGGAGACAATGTGGTCTCGAGGAATGGAGTCGCTCAAGATGAGTGCAGATTCAGGTTGGTGATGTAAGGAATGGAGCTATTATTATCTCTAAGGCAAGTTAAGGATGGATTAGAAGAAGATAGATTGGTTAGCCATGGTTAAATTAGCATAGTGATGGCGGTGCATGCGAGGCTCGACGGCCGCCGTAATTGATTTTATTTGGAAGTGTTCAAGTATTATGGCCTTGTTATGTGTAGACGGATCCCAGAAGGGTCATGGTGGTTTAGACCACTACTTGAGGATTTGAATGATATGCAGTTATGAGCATTCACTCGCATGTTGCTATGATTCTCTTGGAATGAGTTAAGTAAAAAAATTCTATGTGATGAAGTATTTACCCTAATAGTGGTGCAGGAGTTATGATGAAATTCTTGTACTATCGCATGGCTTGTTAGGTGCAGTGAACGGTATGAAATTTGAAGGTGAGGATCAAGGTTGCAGTTCGGTGTTTGACGAGGATGTCATGAGCTCGATGAGCAGGAAGGGGATTTGGATATTTGGAGTAAGTTGGTATAGTCTTCAGTGTCACCTGAGGTCGGCATTTTGTGTCAGAGGCTTTGCATCTTCGTTACGGATTCTTGATATGCTTACAACATTAGTGTGACATGTAGTCACTTAATTGATTGGAAATTTAAACCAAGTGTGAACGTTGTGGTAATACCTCTGATTTGAGAATTTATGCCTGAAGGGCACTCAGTTTATCGGGTTGTGGACTGTGGAGGTTTACTCCAGTTATGATGGTTGTTCTTATGAGTCATGGGAAAGAGAGATTATTATGGACCTAGGAAAGATTATGGGCCTAGTTAGGCACGATCAAGATCGACTTGAGGTATGTGAATGGATTTAAATATGAACACGGGCCCTATGTCAGGCCGGATGTGTTCATTTCAGCATAGCACTCCTTATGGAGGAGTATTCGGACGTTGGATGTTATTTCGTCGTCGGCTATTTCATGTAATGCTATATTGTGTCATGTGATTTGCAAAACAGCCTGATAAATTTCTCATGTATTGAGGTTCCACGTAGCGATGGTGTTATGTGAGCAGGATGGCCCTTGAGATTCAGATCATATGTTGCACTTCAGTTGTGCTTGAGTTTTGTAGCTTATGGCGCTACCTGTCTCCCCAGGAATGGTATTATGCACTTAGCGTGCTTGTGACTGATATTCGATTTTTAGTAGTAATGAGCAATTTAGCTCGGTGTGTACCCCCTTATGTGAATTTTATGTGTGGATTGGGTGGCACACCGCCATGGATATGTTGTTTGGATCGGGTTGCATGCCACAACATTATAATGTTGAGTGCAGTTTTCTATATTCTATTTGTGTGTTTTGTTTCTCATTTCTTCCGAAGGTTGGGTAGTCCCTTCCAGATTTGTTTTCTTTATGTATCATGTTCGAATTGGTAGCCTATTAGCACATTGTGGCAACATATGAGACTTTTGGTCATGACTGGGGTGACTTGTTGCCTGAACAGTTTGTACTGGGTGAGACAAGGTTATTGGATCTAGTATTAGTGCGATCGAATTATATGAAGTATATTAAAGAGCAAATACCATTATTTGGTTCAGAATAAGGTAGTGATGCTCGTCAGGAGTATAGAACCAACGGTTTGTCGGCTCGACATTTGGTTTTGAATTATTCACGTCTCTTCCGTCATAGCGGTATTGCGAGAGTGGGAGCAAAACCTATATATATATCATGAGGTGCATTGGGAGTATCAGATTCGTGGAATTTCAGTTATTATGATCAGAGAATGTTATTATAGTCCAGTCAACGACGTGGTGCATGGTGTGAACTCAGCGAAGGTATGAAATCTTGTATCGATGCATTGTGTGGTGATTTGTACGGTGTTCATATATTGAAAGCAGGTCTGGCAGAGAATTCCGGATGTTGAAACTGGGCTCTAAGGCTTATTTGCCTAAATGAAAGAGGTTATCTTTAGATGTGATTGAGCTAATGTGCCCGACTGAGTTGTAATAGCACAGGTAGGTGCACAAGGTGTTAAACAGTGATTTCGGACAGCTCCAGTGCAGTTCTCAGCACGTTCGAGGACGAACGTATGTTTAAGTGGGAGAGAATGTAATGACCCGACCGATCGTTTTGAGCTCTAGCGTGTCGTTCAGTAGTTTGAATCCATGAGAAGCTTCAGTTAAGGTATTATGACTTGTACGCGGGGTTGGAATTTAATTTCGGGAAGTTCAGAGTCGATTTGGAAAGAAAATTCTCATTTCGGAAGCTTTAAGTTGAAAGAATCGACTAAGATTGGATTTTTGAGTAAACAACCTCGGAATCGAGATTCGAAGGTTCCAGTAGGTTCGTATGATGATTTCGGACTTATGCATATGCTCGGATGTGGATTTGGAAGTCCGTAGGGCATTTCAACGCATTTTGGCGAAAGAAAATAGAAATTTTTTGAAAAGTTTGACTGGGGAGTTGGCTTTTTGATATCGGGATCGAAATTCAATTCTGGAAATTGGAACAACTCTATTATGTCATTTATGACTTGTGTGTAAAATTTGAGGTCAATCGGAATTGATTTGATAGGTTTCGGCATTGAATGTAGAATTTGAAATTTGTTAGTTTTGAATAAGCTTGAATTGGGGCGCGATTCATATTTTAGTGTTGTTCAATGTGATTTAAGGCATCGACTAAGTTCGTGTCATGTTATGAGACTTGTTAGTATACTTGGTTGGGATCCCATGGGGCTCGGATGAGTTTTTGGAAGAGTTTGGCAATTTGAGCATCAGCATGTAATGATCCAAAGGTCCATTTTTAGTTCTAGAGATCAAAACTCGATTTCAAGACTTCCGAGATTTTGATAATGAATTATAGGAGTTATCGGGAAAGTTTGGTCTAATTTCATCAAGTCGCGATTGAATTTTTAGCGCAAAACATGAGTTAATTGTTTAACGAGCGAAATTGGTATTGCATCGAGTAAATGAGCTCTGAATTGAGTTTAGATTGAAGGAATAGGTTCGTATTATTATTTGTGACTCATAGGAACAAGAATCGTCGAATTTCGAGTTCGTATGATGGAGTTAGAGCATTTTTAGTGAAATTAAAAGCTGTTAAAATTTCTGGGCAGTTGCTGTATTTTTCGCAGGTGCGTGAATAGTAACCGCACCTGCGTGAACAGTAACCACATGTGCGAAAATGCTGGGCTGTGTATAAATCGAGCAGTCCGAGATTTTTACTCATTTTTGGAGCTATGGAGCTCGGATTAAAGCGATTTTTGAGGCGCTTTTCACCATATGGATTGGGGGTAAGTATTCTATATCCAAAAGTGATTATATTTAATGATTCCATGGCTATTTTCATCAAGTATTAGTGAATCAAATGGAAGAAATTGGAGAAAATTTGTAAACTTTTCAAAAATGAAAATTCTAGATTTGGAGGTCGATTCGTTATCAGAATTTGATAAAATTGGCATGGTTGAACTTGTATAGGAATGGGTTGACGGATTTTGTGAGTTTTTTTGGAATCCGGGCACGTGGGCCCGAGAGCAATTTTGTCAACTTTTCGAGCGGAGTTAGGAATTTATCTATATTGAATTGTTGTGAGTATTAGAGCCTATATTTATGGATTTTCTCATTTTTTGTTTAGTTTTGGAGCGTTCCGCATCAATTTGAGTCGTCGGAAGGGCTTGGAAGCCGGTTATAGAACCTCGGAGCAAGGTGAGTCTTCTTTCTAACCTTATAAGAGGGAATTGTTCCCATAGGTGAATTAATTGGATTTGTGCTCCTATTTGTGGGGGCTACGTACGCATGAGGTGACGAGAGTCAGTGCACAATTACTATTATGTTTAAGTCCGGGTAGTCTAGGACCCAAAAATATGCTATACTTGGAATATTTGGAATCTTATTGATAGTTTGAATTGCTTAAATCACATCTTATTTGTAAATGAATTTCTAAAAAGACTAAACTTCATTTTCTTGAATTGTTAAAAAAGAATTGGCTATTCTTTGGATAATTGTTCCCTGATGAATTCTTGATTGACTGATTGTTGTGTTTATTTATTTTTGACCGCGTCGCATGTATGATTCGCGAGCGGGGTAATAGATGAATCTATGGTTCGCTCCATTCGACCCTCTGGCAGTGCACAATTTAAATATTGTTGGATTGGGCCATATGTCATCGACATGATTTGTGCATGCTTGCATTGCTTGCCTTAGGATTTATAGATGTTGCTATTTGCTCTCCCTGACTTGAGAATAAATATATAAATGATGAAAAGGAATTTGGGAATTTTCTATAAAAGAAAGAATTGTTTACTTGCTTCATTCTATTGAATTACAATCCTGTTATAAAAATTCTCGATTTATTGTATTATGGACGTATCATTGTTGGACCACTAGTAAGTGTCGAAGTCAAACCTCTCGTCTCTACTTCTTCAAGATTAGACGTGATACTTACTGGGTACACGTTGTTTTCGTACTCATGCTACACTTACTGTGCATTTTTGTTGCACAGGCACATGTATTCCTAGTGGCTTACTAAAAGTAAATGTATATCTTTTTTCTAAATGGATTTGGACAATATATATTGTCAAATGAAATTAATAATAGGACAATATAATACGTTTTTAAATTAAATTTGTAGTAGGAACTTTTTAATAAGTATATTCTAAAAGTAATATGATTACATGGCTAAAAGTATTAGGATTATACTAATAGTATTACTAAAGGTAATCATATAGGATTCCAAACGTGTATTATGTAAATTTTAGTTGATTAAAAATCCAAATTATTAGGCGGATTTGACATGACGTCCCATAAAAGCAAGAATCTTAAGTAATCGATTTTAAATAGAAATACTTACAATAACCAAATAGTAAGAAATTTGATTTTTTTTTGATTTGTGGAGATAGAAAAGCTTTTTCCTTGGATTATATAAGAATAATTTGATAAGAACGATATTAGTTTCATATAATTCTTTAGCCCAATTTGTTTTGGGTGAATAAAAGAAACGAATAACATATTTAGTCCTGGTAGGATTGAAAGTTCATAGAAGTTAATTTTTAATATTACACGGGCACCATATCCGATTACAAAATGTAGAGAATTTTAGTTTATTTCAAGTCCTATTATTATTAAAACTTTAAAGATTACAATTTTATCCAAAATTAATAATATTTTTAAGGCTATTACATGACTAAAGATATTTACTTGTATAATTTTTTATGAATTAGACAGATGGAAAATAATTATACTACTAGGATTCCAAAAGGTAATCATGTAGGATTCCTAACGTGTAGTATTATGCCCTAAAACTAATTGGATTATAGGGCTAATATCTAGAATTCCGATTATGTCCTTTTATTATGAGTTATTATGCTTAACATTATAAAGTTATTTTTGTAAACCAACATTGTATTCATGCTTTTATAATAATATAGATAAATATAGATTATTCTAGCCATGTCAACAGACCGACTGGAATCCAAGTGGTAAATTTTTTCTTGAAAAGGTAAAAACAGCAACTCCTTTTCCATAACAGATTTTTATACTTAATTGATGATGGATAATGAACTTGGAATATTTGGACGATTTTTGATAATGGTGAAAATAGCGCGGGCTAACCTGTTTAACTAAAAAATAGGAATTCAGTCAAAGCTTATATTTAGAAGAACTCGGGTTACTGATAATCAAATAAAGAAATAATTGTGCAATGAAAAAGGAAAAATTAGAATGAGAAGTACTAGAGTAAGCAATACAAAGCAATGTAAATAAGTATATTCCATAATAATCAGTGTGTCCATACAAATGTTATTTCTCTCCCTTTTATAGCCCTTTCTAAGTACAATGTTTCTTCCCTCTTTTAATCAAGTCATAATGAGCAATTAATGATATTAATGAAATGCTATAATTGGCAATCGTAACTGTTCCATAAAGATTCTGTAACGTACGCTCATTAACTGAAGGTTAACGAATCTGTACTTTTTACTGTCTTGGTTCATTCTGTCGGTATCTCTTCAAATTATGAAGAGACTCGAGCGAATGTTTCTTCTTATCTCTTAGACGTCTTGCTCGTACCTATTAAGACTCTTATCTCTTTTTGTTACGACCCGGATTTCCTACCCTTGGGAGTTGTGATGGCGCCTACTAGTGTGAGCTAGGCAAGCCGACTGTTTAAACAAATTTCCTTTTTCCCGTTTTAATCCCTTACAAGAAATTATGAGCAATTAAAGACAGCGGAATTTATATCAAGCGGAAGAAAAATAATAAAGTTACTAAGTATAACCAATAGAACTGTTTAAACAAGACTACCCAGAACTGGAGTCACAACTTCACAGACAGTCTAAGAGTACTACAAATAAACGTCTAAAAGAAATAAAAGATACATTGTTTCTAAAATAAGTAAAGGAAACAGGATAAAGGAAAGATAGGAGGTGACGCCAAGGCTTGCGGACACCTGCAGGACTACCTCGGGTCGTATGATGAACAAGAAACAACAATCTCACTGCGGTCCGAAGTCTATAGCACTGGGATCTGCACAAAAGAGTGCAGAGTGTAGTATCAGCACAACTAACCCCATGTGCGGGTAAGTGCCCAGCCTAACCTCGGCGAAGTAGTGAAGAGGCTAGGACCAGACTACCAAATAAATCTGTGCAGTTAAATCATATACAGCGGAAATAGAAACAGATAATCACAATTAAAATTGGGCAGGGGAAACATGCTGCGGGGAGTAACAGATAACAACAGAATATCAAGAGGAATATAAAGAAACCAAAATCCAATTACTAACAAGGATAGGGAAAACAAATGTAGAGTTCACTTTTATTTCACATCTCATTGCAAGCGTGTAACCCGATCCCATTTCATGTATCTCGTTGCAGGCATGGAACTCGATCCCATTTCATATATCTTGTTGCAGGCATGCAACCCAATCTCATTTTCTGAATTGAGTTGCAAATAAGACAACTTCATGTATATCTAAATATTCAACATCTGCGCTTGTCACAAAAGCAAGTAGTGGAAACAAAAACCTAACTTAATTCCTTGAAATAAACCATTTTTATTACTCCCTCCGTTTCATATTAGATGAGGTACTTTCCTTTTTAGTCTGTTCCAAAACAAATGACACATTTTTAAATTTGGGCGTGCAACCCGATCCCATTTCACATATCTCGTTGCAGGCGTGCAATCCGCTCCCATTTCATATATCTTGTTGCAGGCGTGCAACCCGCTCCCATTTCATATATTCTATTGTAGGCGTACAACCCGATCTCATTTACCAATCAACAACAATCATAAAAGAATCCCGGCAAGGGAACAATTATATTTCAACAACATCCCAGCAAGAGAACAATAATATCAAGACAACATCCCGGCAAGGGAACAATAATGATAATAACATCACGACAAGGGAACAATAATGATAATAACATCCCGGCAAGGGAACAATCATGATAATAACATGTGAAGCGCAATAAACCACAAATGAGTCATAACAATTACAATACAAGACTCACGGGCATGCTTGACACTGGCGTTTAGATACTCGTCACCATGCCTATACGTCGTACTCCACAATTAACACGTAGCAAATAAAGCACGACTCCTAATCCCTTAAGCTAAGCTTAGACCAAACACTTACCTCGATGCCACGAACACAATTCAAGCCTCAACTATCGCTTTACCTCTCGATTCCACCACCAATTCGTTCGTATCTAGCCACAAATTTACTTAATTACATCAATAAATGCTAAATGAATCAATTCTAATGCATGAAAATGAGTTTTCTAAAGTTTACCCAAAAAGTCAAAAATTGCCCCGGGGCCCACATGGTCAAAACCCAAGGTTCGAACCAAAACCTGATTACCCATTCCCCCACAAACCCAAATATATAATTTGTTTTGAAATCGAACCTCAAATCGAGGTCCAAATCCCCAATTTTTGAAAAACCTAGGTTCTACCCAAAACATCCAATTCCCCCTATGAAAATCATTGCTTTTGAGTTGAAATCATGCGAAAAGATGTTAATGATTGAAGGAAACGAGTTAAAATTGACTTACAATCGATTTGGAAGAAGAGTTGTCTTTGAAAAATCGCCCAAGAGTGTTTTGGTTTTGAAAGAGTGAAAAATGAGAGATTTTTGGCTAAGTTATAAAATTGCAGGTTGCAGATGTCGCATTTGCGACCAGGGTTTGCAATTGCGAACCCAGACTTCTGCTAAGTTCACATTTGCGAAGAAGTTCTCGCATTTGCGAGTTGGGAATTGCGAACAACTTGTCGCATTTACGACGACTGGCTGAAACTGGGGGGGGGGATTGCATTTGTGATAGAATCCTCGCACTTGCAAGGTAAGCTGGCCTGGGCTACATTTCGCATTTGCAACATGGCCCTCACATTTGCGAACTCGCATTTGCGAGCCAGTGCGAAGCCTATAGGCCTGCACTGAAACAGTTGAAAACTTGCAATTCTCCAAGTCCAAAATCCATCCCGTGGCCTATCCAAAACTCACCTAAGCCCTCGGGGCTCCAAACCAAATATGCACACCAACCTAAAAGAATCATACGGACTCGCTCGTGCATTAAAATCACTAAAATAACATCAACAATTATGAATTTAGCATCAAAACCATGAAATTTCTTAAGAACTTCAAATTTTCCAATTTTTCTCAAAAACGATCCGATTCACATCGTTTCAATCCGTTTCTTACCAAATTTAACAGATTTATCTTAAATCACCTATAAGACCTGTATCGAGAGCCGAAACCAAAATACGGGTTCGATACCATCAAGTTTTCAACACATTTCATTTCCAAAACTCTTAGATAATTCCAGAAAATATTTTTTTAAAAAAATTCATTTCTCGGGCTTGGGACCTCGGAATTCGATTCCGGGCATACGCCCAAGTCCTATATTTTCCTACGGACCCTCCGGGATCGTCAAATCACGGGTCTGGGTCTGTTTACCCAAAATGTTGACCGAAGTCAACTTAAACTCATTTTAAAGGCAAAATTCATCATTTTTCACAGGTTTTCACAAAATGGCTTTCCGGCTACGCGCCTGGACTGCGTACGCAAATTGAGGTAATGCCGAAAGAGGTTTTTACGGCCTCGGAATGTAGAATTTATTTTTAAAACAAGTGATGAACTTTTGGGTCATCGCACCCTCCACCTCTAAAATAACCGTTCGTCCTCGAACAGACAGAAGAAGGAAGTACCTGAGTCAGGGAAAAGATGGGGATAACGGCTCCACATATTGGACTTGGACGCCCAAGTTGATGCCTCAGCGGGCTAACCTCCCCACTGAACGAACAGAAGAAAAACTCTTCGATCTCAACTGACGAACATGCCAGTCTAGAATAGCTACCGACTCCTCCTCATAAGACAAGTCCTTGTCCAACTGGATAGTGCTGAAATCTAACACGTAGGATGGATCGCTGTGATATTTTCGAAGCATGGACACATGAAACACTGGATGCACGACTAATAAGCTCGGCGGCAAAGCAAGTCTAAAAGCTACCTCTCCCACTCGATCAAGAATCTTAAACGGGCCAGTGAACCTAGGGCTAAGCTTGCCCTTCTTCCCAAATCTCATCACGCCCTTCATAGGCAACACCCGAAGCAATACCCGCTCACCAACCATGAATGCCAAATCTCGAACCTTATGGTCGGCATAACTCTTTTGCCCGGACTGAGCTGTACGAAGCCTATCCTGAATAATCCTGACCTTGTCCAAGGTATCCTAAACCAGATCTGTACCCAACAACCGAGCCTCCCCCAGCTCAAACCATCCAACCGGCGACCAACACCGCCTACCATACAAAGCCTCATATGGAGCCATCTGGATACTCGACTAGTAGCTGTTATTGTAGGAAAACTCTGCTAAAGGAACAAAATGATCCCACGAGCCTCCAAAGTCAATGACACAAGCTCAGAGCATATCCTCCAAAATTTGAATAGTCCGCTAGGACTGCCCGTCCGTCTGAGGATGAAACGCTGTGCTCAACTCAACCTGTATGCCCAACTCTCGCTGAAATGTTCTCTAGAAATGGGAGGTAAACTGCATACCTCGATCCGAAATGATAGACTCGGGCACACCATGAAGACGAACAATCTCCCGGATATAGATCTCAGCTAACCTCTCGAAAGAATAAGAGTCTGCCACATGAATGAAATGTGTTGACTTGGTCAGCCTATCAACAATAACCCACACTGCGTCGAACTTCCTCTGAGTCTGTGGGAGTCCAACAACGAAGTCCATAGTGATCTGCTCCCACTTGTACTCGGGAAGCTCAATCCTCTGAAACAAACCACCAGGCCTCTGATGCTTGTACTTAACCTGCTGACAGTTCAAACACCGAGCCATATATGCAACGATATCCTTCTTCATTCTTCTCCACCAATAATGTTGTCACAAATCTTGATACATCTTCGTGGCGCCCGGATGAATAGAGCACCAGAAACTATGGGCCTCCTCTAAAATCAACTCTCGAAGCCCATCCACATTAGGCACACAAACTCGGCCCTGCAATCTTAAAACTCCATCATATCCTAAGGTAACCTGCTTGGCACCTCCATGTTGCACCGTGTCTCTAAGGACGCACAAATGAGGATTATCATACTACCGATCTCGGATACGCTCCAATAGAGAAGAACGAGCGACTGTGCAAGCTAACACACGACTGGGCTCAGAAACATCCAACCTCACAAACTGATTGGCCAAAGTCTGAACATCCAAAGCAAGCGGTTTCTCACCGACTGGAATATAAGCAAGACTGCCCATACTGGCTGACTTCCTACTCAAAGCATCGGCCACCACATTGGCCTTTCCCGGATGATATAAGATGGTGATATAATAATCCTTTAATAGCTCCAACCACCATCTATGCCTCAAATTGAGCTCCTTCTGCTTGAACAAATACTGCAGATTCTTGTGATCCGTGAACACCTCACATGCCACGCCATATAGATAATGCCTCCAAATCTTCAATGCGTGAATGATGGCTGATAACTCCAAATCATGAACCAGATAGTTCTTCTCATAAATCTTCAACTGCCGTGAAGCATAAGGAATGACCTTGCCATCCTGCATCAACACCGAACCAAGTCCAATATGAAATGCATCATAATAAACCGTATAAGGCCCTGAACCTGTGGGCAAAACCAACACCGGTGCCATAGTCAGAGCTGTCTTGAGCTTCTGAAAGCTTGCCTCACACTCATCTGACCATATGAATTGGGCACCCTTCTGGGTCAACCTGGTCATCGGGCCAAGATAGATGAAAACCCCTCCACAAACCGACGATAGTAGCTGCCAATCCCAATAAACTCCAGATCACTGTGGCTGATGCTGGTCTAGGCCAGTTCTTGACTGCCTCAATCTTCTTCGGATCAACCTGGATACCTTTTGCTGACACAACATGACCCAGGAATGAAACTGAGCTCAACCAGAACTCACACTTCGAAAACTTAGCATACAACTGACTATCCCTCAAAGTCTGAAGAACCACTCTAAGATGCTGCTCGTGCTCCTCCCGGCTATGAGAATAGATAAAAATATCATCAATAAAGACTATCACGAACGAATCCAAGTAAGGCCTGACCACTCGGTTCATCAAATCCATAAAAGTTGCTGGGGCATTTGTCAACCCGAATGATATCACCAAGAACTCATAGTGCTCGTACCAAGTGCAGAAAGCTGTCTTAGGGACATCAAATGCCCTAATCATCAACTGATGGTAGCCAGATCTCAAGTCAATCTTCGAAAATACCTTGGAACCATGAAGCTGATCAAACAAATCATCAATCCTCGGCAACAGATACTTATTCTTAATTGTAACCTTGTTCAACTGCCGATAATCAATATACATTCTCATCGATCCGTCCTTATTCTTAACAAACAATGCCGGCGCACCCCAAGGCGAAACAGTAGGTCTAATGAAACCTTTTTCAAGCAAGTCTTGCAACTCTCCTTCAACTCTTTCAACTCAGGCGGGGCCATACGATACGGGGGGATAGAAATGGGTTGGGTGCCCGGAGCCAAATCAATGCAAAAGTCAATATCCCTGTCGGGTGGCATACCCAGCAGATCTGAAGGGAATACCTCAGGAAACTCATGAACAACGAGCACAGAATCAATAGAAGGAACCTTAGCACTAGAAAATAGGCCAAACACCCCTTCTCGACCATACACCGAGCCTTCATATATGAGATAACACTACAGGTAGAATTACCAGGAGTCCCTCTCCACTCTAAACGGGGTAAACCCGGAAAGGCTAAGGTCACAGTCTTGGCATGACAGTCCAAGATAGCGTGATAAGGTGATAACCAGTCCATCCCTAATATGACATCGAAATCAACCAGGTCCAGAAGAAGCAAATCTACACGAGTCTCCAGACCTCCAATCACAACTACACACGAACAATGGACTCGATCTACCATAATAAAATCACCCACCTATGTAGACACATAAATAGGATCACTCAACGAATCACTAGGCATGACCAGATATGGTGCAAAACAAGATAACACATAGGAATACGTAGATCCTGGATCAAATAAAACTAAAGCATCTCTGCTACAAACCAGAACAGTACCTGTGATAACTGCATCGGAAGCCTCAGCCTCGGGCCTGGCTGGAAGAGCATAACATCGGGGATGGGCCCCACCACCCTGAACTACATCTTTGGGATGGCCTGCTACTGGCTGGCCTCCACCTCTAGCGGCCTGAGCTCCACCTCTAATACCTCTACCTCCACCTCTAGTACCTCTACCCCCACCTCTAGCTGGCTAGGTGGGCTGTGGAGCACTCGGTGCCTGAACTATGGAACATGAACCCTGATGCTGAGAGGCTCAATGCTCGAGGGCAATATCTAGCAATGTGACTCGTGTTGCCACAAGAAAAACAAGCCCTCGGCTGCTGGGGCTGACGACCCTGGAAACTCTGAAGTGGCGATGCATTGATAGAAGCTAGTGGTGCACTGTAGGTCTACTAATCCGAATACTGCATATGAGAGCCACGACCACCTAAAGCACCGTGAGAAATCTAAAGGGCTGACTGAAAAGGCCTAGGAGGGTGGCCTCTACCATACGAATCTCTTCCTCCAGATGAGGTACCACTAAATTGTCCTAAATATCGAGGCCTCTTGTCAGACCCCTGGCCACCTCCCTGCGATAGAACCATCTGAACTCTCCTGGCCACGTTGGCCGATTCTTGGAAAGAAATCTCACTCCCAGTCTCCTTAGCCATCTGAAGTTGAATAGGCTGGATAAGTCCCTCAATGAACCTCCTCACCCCCCTCTCTCTCGATGGAAAGTATGATAAGAGCATGACGGGCCAAATCGATGAATCTGGTCTCATACTGAGTAACAGTCATAGAACCCTGCTGGTGATGCTCAAACTGCCTCCAATAGATCTCTCTCTGAGTAATAGGGAGAAACTTCTCCATAAATAGCTGAGTAAATTGCTCCCAAGTCAAAGCTGGTGATCCGGCTGGTCTAGCCAAGCAATAATCTCTCCACCAAGTCTTGGCGGATCCAGACAAGCAAAAAGTAGCAAAATTGACCCCATTGGTCTCCACTATCCCCATGTTCCTGAAAACCTCATGACAGTTGCCTAGATAATCTTGGGGATCCTCAGAAGATGCACCGTTGAAAGTAGTAATGAAGAGCTTGGTGAACCTATCCAACCTCCACAAAGCATCGACAGACATAGCTACTCCATCACCGGTCTGAGCTACCACACATGGCTGAACTGCTCCAGCTGGCTGGACTACTGGAGTCTGGAACTGGGGAGCTATCTGCTCCGGAGTGCGAGTAGCAGGAGTCTAGGCTCCTCCTCCAGCCTGAGAGACGGCTGGTGCTATAGGAAGCAAGCCTTCCCGGGTGACACTCTCCATAAGGCCCACTAGACGGACCAGAGCATCCTGGAGCACTGTGGTAGCAATAAAACCCTCTGGGACCTGAGTTGGGCCCACCGTAATTGCCAAGGACGGAACCTCATCATCAAAGTCAACCTGAGGCTCCGCCGCTGGTGCTGCTGCTCTAGGCTGAGCTCTGCCCCTACCTCGGCCTCTAGCATGACCTCGGCCTCACCCTCTGCCCCTAGTGGGAGATGCTGCTAGGGGCTTGGGATGCTGGTCAATGGATGAGGAAGGACGTGTTCTCGCCATCTGCGAAAGAACAGAGTAGAAATTCAATTAGCGTTGAGAAACAAAACCGCACAACATGAAAGAATAAATGTGAAGTTTTCCCTAACTCTGTAGCCTCTGGGGATAAATACAGACGTCTCCATACCGATCCCTCAGACTCTACTAAGCTTGTTTATGAACTGTGAGACCCATGTAACCTAGAGCTCTGATACTAACTTGTCACAACGTAGATTTCCCACACTCGGGGGTCGTGATGGCGCCTACTAGTGTGAGCTAGGCAAGCTGACTGTTTGAACAAATTACCTTTTTCCCATTTTAATCCTTTACAAGAAATTATGAGCAATAACTTAAAGACAACGGAATTTTTTCAAGCGGAAGAAAAATAATAAAATTACTGAGTATAACCAATACAACTGTTTAAATAAGACTACCCAGAACTGGAGTCACAACTTCACAGACAATCTAAGAGTACTACAAATAAAGGTCTGAAAGAAATAAAAGATACACTGTTTCTAAAATAAGTAAAGGAAATAAGATAAAGGAGAGATAGGAGGTGACGCCAAGGCCTGCGGACGCCTGCAGGACTACCTCGGGTCGCTTGATGAACAAGAAACAACAATCTCACTACGGTCCGAAGTCTACAGCACTGGGATCTGCACAAAAGAGTGCAGAGTGTAGTATCAGCACAACCAACCCCATGTGCTGGTAAGTGCCTATCCTAACCTCGACGAAGTAGTGACGAGGCTAGGACCAGACTACCAAATAAACCTATGCAGTTAAATCATATACAGCGGAAATAGAAACAGATAATCACAGTTAAAATTGGGCGGGGGAAACATGCTATGGGGAGTAACAGATAACAACAGAATATCAAGAGGAATATAAAGAAACCAAAATCCAATTACTAACAAGGATAGGGAAAACAAATGCAGAGTTCACTTTCATTTCACATCTCGTTGCAGGCGTGCAACCCGATCCCATTTGATGTATCTTATTGCAGGCGTGCAACCCGATCCCATTTCATATATCTTGTTGCAGGCGTGCAACCCGATCCCATTTCACATATCTCATTACAAACGTGCAACCAGATCCCATTTCACATATCTCATTGCAAGCGTGCAACCCGCTCTCATTTCATATATCTCGTTGCAGGCATGCAACACGCTCCCATTTCATATATCTCGTTGCAGGCGTGCAACGTGCTCCCATTTCATATATCTTGTTGCAGGCGTGCAACCCGCTCCCATTTCATATATCCTGTTGCAGGCGTGCCACCCGATCCCATTTACCAATAACAACAATCACAAAAGAATCCCAGCAAGGGAACAATTATATTTCAACAACATCCCGGCAATGGAGCAATAATATCAAGACAACATCCCCGGCAAGGGAACAATAATAATAATAACATCCCAGCGAGGGAACAATAATGATAATAATATCCCGGCAAGGGAACAATAATGATATAACATCCCGGTGAGGCAACAATAATGATAATAACACGTGAAGTGCAATAAACCACAACAGAGTCATAACAATTACAATACAAGACTCACGGGCATGCTTGACACCGGCATATAGATACTCGTCACACTGCCTATACGCCATACTTCACAATTAACACGTAGCAAATAAAACACGACTCCTAATACCTCAAGCTAAGGTTAGACCAAACACTTACCTCGATGCCACGAACACAATTCAAGCCTCAAATATCGCTTTACCTCTCGATTCCACTACTAATTCGCTCATATCTAGCCACAAGTTACTTGATTACATCAATAAATGCTAAATGAATCAATTCTAATGCATAAAAATGATTTTAAAGTCTTACCCAAAAAGTCAAAAATTGCCCCTGGGCCCACATGGTCAAAATTCGAGGTTCAAACCAAAACCCGATTACCCATTCCCCCACGAATCCAAATATATAATTTGTTTTGAAATCGGACCTCAGATCGAGGTCCAAATCCCCAATTATTGAAAAACCTAGGTTCTACCCAAAACATCCAATTCCCCCTATGAAAATCATTGATTTTGAGTTGAGATCATGTGAAAAGATGTTAATGATTGAAGGTAATGAGTTAAAATTGACTTACAATCAATTTGGAAGAAGAGTTGTCTTTGAAAAATTGCCTAAGAGTGTTTTGGTTTTGAAAGAGTGTGAAAAATGAGAGATTTTCGGCTAAGTTATAAAATTGCAGGCTGTAGATGTCTCATTTGCGACCAGGGTTTGCAGTTGCGAACCCAAACTTCTGCTAAGTTTGCATTTGTGAGTTGGGAATTGCAAACAACTTGTCGCATTTGCGACGACTGGCTGTAACTGGAGGGATCGCATTTGCGATAGAGTCCTCGCAATTGCGAGGTAGGCTGGCCTAGGCTACATTTCGCATTTGCGAGCCAGGCCTGTCAAATGCGAAGCCTGCAGGCCTGCACTGAAACAGCTGAAAACCTGCAATTCTCCAAGTCCAAAATCCACTCCGTGGCCTATCCAAAACTCACCCGAGCCCTCGGGGCTCCAAACCAAATATGCACACCAACCTAAAAATATCATACGGACTCGCTCGTGCATTCAAATCACTAAAATAACATCAACAACTATGAATTTAGCATCAAAATCATGAAATTTCTTAAGAACTTCAAATTTTCCATTTTTTCTCAAAAATGATCCGATTCACGTTGTTTCAAGTCCGTTTCTAACCAAATTTCACAGACTTATCTTAAATCACCTATAAGACCTGTACCAGGCACCAGAGCCAAAATACGGGCCCGATACCATCAAGTTCTCAACACATTTCATTTCTAAAACTCTTAGATAATTCCAGAAAATAATTTTCTTTAAAAATTCATTTCTCGGGCTTGGGACCTCAGAATACGATTCCGGGCATTTTCCCAAGTCCCATATTTTCCTACGGACCCTCTGGGACCGTTAAATCACGGGTCTGTGTTCGTTTACCCAAAATGTTGACTGAAGTCAACTTAAACTCATTTTAAAGGCAAAATTCATCATTTTCACAGATTTTCACAAAATGACTTTCCGGCTACGCGCCCGGACTACGCACGCAAATCAAGGTGATGCCGAAAGAAGTTTTTAAGGCCTCGAAATGCAAAATTTATTTTTAAAACAAGTGATGACCTTTTGGGTCATCACACTTTTAAGTACCTTCCTCCAGCTGTCACTTTCCTAATGATCCACGTGGCTTGCTACGTCAACCACATAATTAATTCTAAGTATAATATTGATTTTCTCCAGTACAGATAGTTCCCCCACTTGCCATTTATTCAGCAGTTGAATAATAGGGAAGTGGATCTCATTAAAGTAGAAAGTTTTGTCGCGTTTCCCTCATATCATTATGCCTTCTTCTGAACTGATGTATCGTATGTCGCTTCCATTTAATGCGTATGACACGTGGTGTCCTACGATTGGTTCTGCAAATTCTCAGCGCCTTTTAGGGCTTTTTTACGGCTGCATCAATCACAAAGTGGCAGTTTTCATAATGACATTTCCATCATTACCTTTTTGTTTGACGGTTGCTTCCGAGTATAAATATATCATTTGTCTTTTCTTTCACGAAAAAGTTTTCCATATTTTTCCATTCTATCATGACCCCAATTTTCCACCCCTCGGAAGTTGTGATGGCACCTACTCATGAAAGCTAGGCAAGCTGAGTAGTATAGATTCATTACCCTTTTTCCTTAACCTTTTAACATTTACGAATTTACATGTGATCAATAGCGAAATAATCATAATAAACAGAAATGCGGAAGACGAAAACTAATAGTTTGACCAAATACTAGTATAGAATCCAACATACTACTCTACCCAAAATTGGTGTTACAATGTTACGGACTATTTACGAATACTACAAACAGTGGTCTAAAAGATGAATACAAATCTATCTCTGAAGTACATAAAACAGAATGGAAAAAGATAGAAGGGGATGCCAAGGCCTGCGGATGTCTGCAGGTCTACCTCGGGTCTCCGTTGGACTGAAGGCAGCAACCTCTCTACGGTCCAAATACTCCAACACCGGGATCTGCAGACAGTGCAGAGTGTAGTATCAGTACGAAGTAGAGATGAGGCTAGGATAAGACCACCAAATAAACCAGTGTAGTTATATCATATACAACAAATAATAACAATAGAACTAGCAGTTAAAGATGAGAAGGGGGAACATGCTGCGGGGAATATCATGTACAAATAAAATTTCAGTAAAGAAGCATAAGGAACACCATAAATCAATTATGAGCAAGAATAAGGAAAGACAACAACAAGTGCACGACATCACCCTTCGTGCTTTTACTCTCGTTCTCACCATAAGAATCAATATATTCGGCACGGCATCACCCTTCGTGTTTTACCTCACATAATCATGGCATGGCATTATCCATCATGCATTATCACTCATATCATGGCACAACATCACCCTTCGTGCTTTTATATTTACAATATCGGCACGACATCACCCTTCGTGCATTAACACTCACTCACAAATATAACGCACGACATCACCCTTCGTGCTTTTACGCTCTTCCTTACCCAAGCAACAATCACAAAGCAATGCAGGCAAGAGAATCAATAAAATCACAATAGAATCCCTGCAAGAGAACAATAGTATAACAATAATATCCCGGCAAGGAAAACAATATCATAAGCAATAACATCCCTTCAAGGGAAACAATATCAACAACAATAACATCCCGGAAAGGGAGACAATATCATAAACCTCTTCTCTTTTCCACAATTATTTTACAACTCGACTCTCAACTTGAGCCAATGCTCTACAATGTTCAATTACAAAGAATACTTCTACAAGCCTTGTTCCATATTGAAAATTTTCATATTGAGCATGGATGATACATAACAGAGTCACAAAAATCATAGTATAAGACTCACGTGTATGCTTGACACCAATGTATAGGTACTCGTGACCATACCTATACGTCGTACTCAACAAGTAACACATAGAAAATAAGACTACAAATCATATTCCCTCAAGCTAAGGTTAGACCAAACACTTACCTCAAAGCTACGAACACAATCAAGCCTCAACTACCGCTTTACCTTTTGATTCCACTTCCAATTCGCTTGTATCTAGTCACAATTTATTTAATAACATTAATAAATGCTAAATAAACCAATTCTAATGCATGACAATAGGTTTTCTAGTGATTTCCCTAAAAAGTCAAAAATCGACCCCGGGCCTGTTTGGTTCAAACCCAAAATTCAGACCAAAATCAGATTACCCATTCACCCCCGAGCCCGGATATATAATTGGTTTTGGAATCCGACCTCAATTTGAGGTCTAAATCCCCAAATTTTAATATTCCTAAGTTTTGCCCAAAATTCTCAATTCCACCATGAAAATCCTAGATTCTAGGATGAAATCTTGTAAAAAGAAGTTAAGTAGTGAAAGAAATGAGTTCAAAATCACTTACTTGTGTTTTGGGGAAGAAAAAGTATTTGAAAAATCGCCTCTTATATTTTAGGGTTTTGAAAAATGAAAAATGGCTGAAAAGTCCCATTTATATATACCCATCTCAGACCCTCACCGTTGATCGTAGAAAAAGGACCGCGGTCGCGGAGCTCTACCGCGAACCGCGAAATATCAAGCGCGGTCGCAAAGACATGGCCTTGCCCACCGCTGATTGCGAAAACCCCACCGTGGTCGCGAAGATTCACTGCGGACCATGAAGCTTGGTTTAGAGACCTTCATCTTTCTCTGAACCTGCAATAGTTATTTTCTAAGTCTAGTTTCACTCTGTGGCCTATCCAAAACTCACCTGAGCCCTCGAGACTCCAAACTAATCATGAACGCAAGTCTAAAAATATCATACGGACTTGCTCGTGCGATCAAATCATCAAAATAACATCAACAACTACGAATTCGACCTCAAATTCATACAGTTACTCAAGAACATTGACATTTCCATTTTTTTTCTCAACTATAGGTCCGTTTTATACCAAACCACTTCCGATTCTTACCAAATTCCACAGATTCAACCAAATTATTGTTTTAAACTTGTACTGGGCTCCGGAACTAAGATACAGGCCCGATACTATCAAGAAATTGCATCAATTTACTTCTAAAAGCCTTTATATTTTCCAGCAAATAATTTTTTAAAAAATTATTTTTCTCGGGCTTGGGACCTCGGAATTCGATTCCAGGCATACGCCCAAGTTCCATATGTTACTACGGACCCTACGAGATCGTCAGATCACAGGTCCAGGTCCGTTTACCAAGAATTTTGACCAAGGTCAACTTTAATCAATTTTAAAGGCCCATTTTCTTATTTTACTTAGATTCCATACAAAAGCTTTCTGGAAACGCGCCCGGACTGTGCACGCAAATGGAGGTGGGATAAAAAGAGGGGTTTAAGTCCTTGGAACACAGAGTTTACTTTCAAAATGAGTGATGACCTTTTGGGTCATCACACATTCAATCTTTTCTACTTCTTTGTAAAACTATGTCTTCTTCAAACCCTGATCCTCAAAAGGTCCTTATTGTAGATGAACTTCCCCTTGCTCCTACCAGAAGCAGGAGAGGTGATAGGATGCATAGTTTAGGGTCAGTTTCCATACGAGGTTCTTCTTCCCAACCTAGTTCTACTCCTCCATCGTCTTCTAGAACTAGGGCTTCTTTTTTACATAGGTCTTCTGCTAGAAGTAGGGATTCCAGCGAGCCAATTCGTGAACCTATAGTAGACGAGATTATCCCTGCTAAAATTTCT
Organism: Nicotiana sylvestris; assembly: GCF_000393655.2. Taxonomy (NCBI): domain Eukaryota; kingdom Viridiplantae; phylum Streptophyta; class Magnoliopsida; order Solanales; family Solanaceae; genus Nicotiana; species Nicotiana sylvestris. Next base: position 82,486,098 of record NC_091060.1, read on the forward strand.
TTTTATTCTGATAGAGAGTCGATTAGAAACCAGGTCTCCTCTATGTCCTCTCATGATCGTGGTGATGTTTATCCTTCACAGATTACTGAAGGTTTGATCTCTGTTGTTTGTAGAGATTGTCATTGGAAGTTTGATTTCCCAATTCTGATCCCTAATGCAAATCAAAGGATCACTCTTTTAAAGCTGACTTTTCTTTTGTGTATATGTATCCCTTTACATTAGACTTTAGACCTCCTATTGATCCAGTCATTATTGAATTTGTCGCTTCTTCAATGTGTATTTAGGACAAATTGTCCCTATTGTATGGAGGGTTGTTGTTTAAGGTATTTGGCTAATCTGGCTCAATTGCCTTTCACCTTTTATCATCTAATCCATCTCTACTCTCCTAAATTATTCCATCATGGGATTTTTACTCTGGTGGCAAGGAGTAAGAGAGCTTTAGTCAGCCCTGAGGACAATAAAGATCGTGGCTGGTACGCCCGATTTGTTGTTGTTCCTACAAAAGGGTTAGTAGGTAAAGAGAATATGCCCTTCCCTAAGAAGTGGAATTTTGCACGTAAGTTTTCTTTACAATTTTTTTTAAGAGCTTGTACTTCCTGTGACTATTTTACTTTTCCTTTTCAGAAACCATGGGAACTGTTGAGGAGATTCCTGATTTTCGTGGTTGGGTAGAAAAATTGTTAATAATTGCTCTGATGGAAGTAAGGTTTTGGAAGTAGCTTTCAATTAGATTTGGCTGGAAGGTTAAGACTCACGGTAATTTTTTTTCTTCCATTTTCTCATTTTTTTCTTCGTTTATTCTCTCTTTAGAATTTATTAACCCTTCTTTTTATCAGGGTTTCCTATTCGAGGTGTGAGTGCTGACTCAATCGCGACTTCTAGACTTTCTTTAGCAAGATCTTAGAAAATAATCTTGAGTTATTCATCGAAAAGAAATAGAACACAAGATTCTGAAGATGAAGAGGAGCGGGATGGAGGCTCATTAGTTCGTAAGCCACAGGCTAGAAGACGTGTCATTTTGGATGATGAAGCTACTCCTCCTCATCGCCCTATTTCTATGATCGAGCTCGTTGAAGCTACTTTGGTGAGTTTTGATGAAGAGACGCCTATGATATCTCGTGACTTTGCTGAACACCTCTTTTTATGTGGGTTAGATGATGAAAGCTTTGACTTGGTTTCTGAGGAAGCGCCTCTTACCTCTTTTCCTGTGTCTGTTCCAATGGAATCCCATTTGCCTGTTCCTACCATTGTTGTTTCTACTCCGCCCAAAGCTATTATGACTTCTTCGACCATTCTTGCTGCCAATATTTCTCGTACTAAAATTGGTTCTTCAAGTGGAAGCAGGGAAATGAAGCAAATTACCATTGAGGTTCCTGTCGATGGTAATCTTCTGAAGAAGTCAGGCCAGGCTGACGTGTGGCTAAAACCCTTGATAGATCCGGTTGAAAAGTCAAAACTGGAAATCATAGTTCTTTGACTTGGATGAACGACATTGTGAAATCATCATTGAAATTATCTTATGTAATTTTCCTTTTACTAGGATATCATTAGTACGGAGATGATGAAAAGGGTTTACCATACGGAGCAGTTGATGCATGACTACCAGATTGAGGCTGATAATTGGAAAGAGCAGTATGAAAGTCTCCAGCTCGAGATGGAAGTTTTAGAGGAGAACAAATACACCTTGGAGCAATAGATAAAAGTTATGGCAGTGGAGCTAGCAGTTGAGAAAGCCTCTTCCAACCAAGCGGGCAAGGACAAGCACCTCCTTGAGTCGTCTTTTGCTGAACATCTTTCTAAGGCTACAGAAGAGATCAAAGTTCTGAAGGCCTTGTTGGATGAGAAAGAAGTTTATGCTGGTGAGCTTGTTCAAACACTCACCCAGGCCCAAGAAGATCTCCGAGTGTCCTCCGATAAAGTTAAGTTTTTGAAGAGTTCGCTTACCCCCTTACAGGCTTCTTATGATGCTGCTTTAGCCGAGAAGGAAGAGCTTAAGAATAAAATTGATCATTGGGAGAGAGATTATGAAGCTCTTGAAGACAAGGCTACAGTTGAAGTAAGTTGGGCCTTTTTGAATGAGCGCCACGATACTCTTATGGAGGTAAGCCAGGAAGGTTTTAACTTGGATGCTGAGATAGTAAAGATAAGGAAACAATTGAGAAAACTCAGCAAAGCCAAAGTTTTTCTTTGCCCATGGCTGATACTCCCGAAGGTGTTGAAGCTAATCCTGGTGTAGTGGTTGTTCAAGCCCCTTCTAATTAAGTTGAACCTTCTGCTGCTGATGACGTCATCTTGAATACTGGTTCAGAACCTGCTTCATAGTGAAAGTTTGATTGTGAAGTTAACTAGTTTTTGTTATTGTTTTGTTGGTGGAATACTTAGTGGTTTTACCCTTGGTCCCATATAGGGGTAATGTTTTTTGGTAACATCATATCCCTAGTCCTTTTCGGGAGTTTCTGTAAAGGCAATTAAGTTGGAACTAAGTTCATACTTAGTTTTAACTAGGTTATTTAAGATATTATAAAGTTTTTGCTCAACTTTTATGATGCCTTTGATTTGAGTTTCTGTTCTACTCTCTTAGTGGTTTGCCCTTGCCTTTTTCTTTATAAGTTTAGGGCCTTGTTTTCCACTTCAATTTTAATATGTAGGTTTCTCTTTTACCCTTTTAACTATTGCATTTAAAAATGCTTCAATGCTTCGTGACTTTTTTGAATAAGCAAGAATGATAAAATAGGGCTCTTTTATATACGACACTAAATGAAGAAGACGTCTCAGCTTCATAATGGTGTAAACTTACGAAAGAAGAAATAGGAATACACATGTTTCTTTGAATAACTTTGAAGAAAGTTTTATATCATTCGAACTTTCAAACTAAACAATACTTTACATGTGTTTAAGTATCATCTATAATTCTTTCATAATTGTTTTCTTTACAACAGATTTGTGAAAAAAGAAAAATATTGCCTTTAACCTAAACTTTTGCAAGATTTTGGAATTTACATCCATGAGTGTACTCTTCATATGTTTTTGAATCAGGCTTGTGTTTTTGGCTCGTGGCTTTTGCTCTGAACTTTTGATTTGCTGGGTAGACTTTAGGCATGACTTGAATTCTAATTGCTCCAGTATTCTTTGCCTTACATATATTGTATAGTCCCCCAAGTGTTTCAGCTTTGAAGTATGAAATTTCGAGTACTTGATTATTCCTTCCACACGGTTCTTTTCGTGAAAAGGAAAAACATATAGGCCTCGGAGGTATAGTTTAGATGAAGACTGCTTAACCCATTACATTTCCATCAGAATAGTTGTAACCCTAGACCGGGAATTAAGTTTCTTTCGCGTGTCTTTCAGGTATAATTTCATCATTTGGTGTGGGATAGCCTTTTGCCTATCATCTAAAATTGTTAGTATAACTTTAACATTTCAAAAACAAAAATCATATGTGAAGGTACCTGGTCGTGGGTATTTCCTTCCCTTAGAAATAGTACTTCTTCAAATGAACAACATTCCAACTCGAGGGTAGAATCTTGTCATCCATGGTTTCAAGTTCATATGCACCTTTTCCTGCAATACCACGAACCTTGTTTGGGCTCAACTTTCCTACATTGGTCGTTGTTGTCGATTGGAAAACTTTCTTGAGTACGTAATTCCCAATCTTGAAGTATCCAAGACAAGATTTCCGATTGTAATATCGCTCGATAACTTGCTTTTGCACAGCCATCCTTATCAAAGCTGTTTCTATCCTTTCTTCAAGCAAATCAAGGTTTACCCGCATCTCTTCTTCATTTGACTCTTCAGTTTCTTGTATATAGTTCGTACTTGGATGCCCTATTTCAACTGGAATTAAAGCCTCAACACCATATACAAGCGAGAATGGTGTCTCTCCCATACTCATTTTTGCTGTTGTTCGGTATACCCACAAGACTCCAGGTAACACCTCTGGCCACTTGCCTTTGACTCCTCTAGTCTTTTCTTCAAGTTATTAATAATAACTGTATTTGTTAATTCAGCTTGTCCATTGGCCACTGGATGATAAGGTCTCGAAGTAATCCTTTTAATTTGCTGTCACGACCCCGGTTAACTATCGTGATGGCACCTAGTCTCTACGACTAGGTAAGCCTATAATGCAGAAGATAAACCAAATTTGCGGAAAAAGAAAAATAATTTAAAACAGGAATAGAGTGATAAAACAGCGTTTAAAAGTGCCGCTCGGCATACACAATATTAACTCTTAAAACCAACACATTTTTCCCAAATCCCGGAAACCCATGAATCACAAGATAAGGATACTACATAGTGCTCTAACTCCAGAATAGTCTAAAACAAGGTAAATACAGAAGGGATATAACTACAAGAGAGAATGGAGAGAGACTTCTCATTCTGCGAACGCGACAGATATACCTCGAAGTCTCCGAAGGTCGCCTCGCCTCAAGGATGGTAAGTCTGCGTCGAAGTACATGGATCTGCACATGAAAAACATGCGTAGAAAGGGCATGAGTACACCATAATGGTACTCAGTAAGTGCCAAGCCTAACCTCGGTCGGGTAGTGACAAGGAAGGTTTGGGCCCTACTGAGATTAAATAAAATATAAGGGATGAAAGAATAAGATAAGCAATGTGGTTGAAAGCAGACAATAAGAATTTAATACAGGATAATAAGGAAATACAATAACAGGAACAGAGATGAAAGCAATCACAAGGAAATGCCACTCTTTGCAAGGATAATAACCGAGGATCTCTCAGTATCCCAAGGATCTCTTACTACCCTCAATATATGACAGGGATCTCTTGGTACCCTCAATATATGATAGGGATCTCTTGGTATCCCGAGAATCTCTTGGTATCTTCAATATACGTGTCAGGTATCTCTCGGTATCCCGCACCTCAACTTAAATCATAAATACGTACAGGTGATCTCCCAGGATGTCGTCCCGTAGTCCCAAAGTAAAACACAACCGCAACACAAAGAATACTCAATTAAGCTCAATTTCGTGCCAAGTAAAAATAGGTAATTCTAACCTAGCATGCTTCACATAATACCATTAAGACAGTTTAAGCAATTAAGTCAATTAAACATGCTTTTTCTAAGCTAACAACATGCTTAAATTGCAAGTAGTATAAAACAAGAAAAAGGAACACAATTGAAATTACATAAGGAAAACCGGATTTTCAACAATTAGCTCAAGTACGCACTCGTCAGCTCACGTGCAAGGCATTTCAATTATCAAATATACCAAATCCTAAGGGAAAGGTCCCCCACACAAGGTTAGGCAAACCACTTACCTCGAACCAGCTCAAAATCAACCCGAAATCACGTCTTTGCCACGAGTACTCGACTCCAAAAGGCCCAAATTCAATTCAATTGCATAATATAAATAACACTTCAAGTAACTGATTCTACAATTAAATTCTAAGCTAATACGTGAAATTAGGTAAAATGACCAAAATGCCCCTCAAGCCATATCTCGAAATCGGGTGAAATTTACATTTTCAGAATCCTCATACTCTCACGAGTCTATACATAACAAGAATACTGAAATCGGATTTCAAATGACCCCTCAAATACCCATTTTAAGGTCTCTTAATCTCAAGCCATAATTACCCATTTTCCCCAAATTATTCACCACTAATTAGGTCTTTAATCACATATAAACGAGTTATGAAGTCAAAAATGACACCTCCAAGTGATTCCCCTTTGGTTCCCTCAAAAATCACCCTCAAAAGCTTCAATCCCGTTCAAAAATGGTGGAAAAATGAAGAAGGGTCACAGATGGGCTATTTAAATACTTGGGCCCAGATTTCTTCATCGCGAATGCGATTCAAAACTTCCTCCTCCTACGCGAACGCATATGTATAGAACTCCCAGCTTCGCATGCGGGAGACACTTTGCGAATGCGAAGCATAAATTCCTCACCAGCTCCAGATCCTCTTTGTGAACGCGAGACCCCACTCACGAACGCGAAGAAGGAAACCAGAACTGACTACTGCAATATTTTCTGCAATTGCCTAAGTTCCAAAAATGACCCGTTGAGCATCCGAAACACACCCGAGGCCCTCGAGACCTCAACCAAACCTACCAACATATCCCATAACATCATTCAAACTTGTTCCAACCTTGAGAATTCTCAAAACAATATCAAAATACCAATTTAGCATCGGATTCAAGCCTAAGAACTTCAAAACTCTCAAAATACTCTTTCGATCAAAAAATCTATCAAACCTCGCCCGAATGACCTAATTTTGCACACACGTCACATTCAACACTACGAAGCTACTCCAACTTCGGAATTCCATTCCGACCCTCGGATCAAAATCTCACTATCGAATCGAAAACTTCAAAAATTCAACTTTCGGCATTTCGAGCCTAAATTGGCTACGGACCTCCAAAACACAATCCTAACACGCTCCTAAATCCAAAATCACCCAATGGAGCTAACAGAACCATCAAAATTCCATTATGAGGCCATCTTCACACAGTTTCGACTACAGTCAAATTTCCAAAACTTAAGCTCTCATTTAGGGACTAAGTGTCCCAAAACTCTCCGAAACTCTAAATAAACCCTCCCAACAACTCACAATGGCAGAAACAAACACTGGGAAAGCAGTTAATAGGGGATCAGGGCATTAATTCTTAAGATGACTGGTTGGGTCATCACATTTTCCAACTTTGAAAGAATTCTATGATTTGCGCACCTATGAACTGCGGGCCATTATCGCACACGATCTCTTTTGGAACCCCAAAGTGACATATAATGTTTCGCCAAATAAAGTCTCTAATTAAAAATTTTACCAATGATATTCCTCCGGCATGATTTCTACAATGTCCCTCGTGTATTTCCCTCATCATGTATTCCATTTGAGAAGGTTCGAGACATCTTGCTAGAGGGCCACCAAATATTTTTCGATATATATTGCCCCGATCCAAACAATAACGAGCAGCTTTGCAACGAAGTGCCTGAGCCTTTTTCTTAACTTCAGATAGTATTCCGTACTGCAAAAAATTGACAATCTCATTTCTCCAATCCCAAGTTAAATTATTGAAATTTACCTCGTTTTTATCTTGGTCAAGTGCTAAATGAAATAAGTGTATTAGAGAAGCGTTCTCTTCATTTGTTATTATTGAAAAGGATGCAAAATTAGCTAGCATGTCTGCCTCGACATTCTCTTCTCCTGGTATCTGCACAATTTTCCAAGTTTGGAATTTTCTATCTTAGTCCCGTGCCTTTTCCAGATATTGTTGCATCCTCACTTCTCTAGCTATATAAGTCCCCTGCATTTGGTTAACTATGAGTTGTGAATCGCTTTTGATTATGACCTGCTCTATTCCGAGATCTCATTCCAATTCTAGACCTGCAATCATAGCTTTATATTCTACTTCATTATTAGTAATGGTATGGCATTTTATGGCTTGTCGTATAATCTCTCCCGCAGGTGGGATCAGGACAATGCCCAAACCTACTCCTTTTACATTTGAAGAGCCATCGGTAAATAAGGTCCAAATATATAGATTAGACCCGTTAAATACCTGCAGTTCTTTTTCTGCCTCTGCTACCATCCTTGGGCTAAAATCTACCACAAAATCTGCTAAAACTTGTGACTTTATTGTAGTTCTAGGTTGATTTGTGATGTCATATTCGCTTAGCTCTATAGCCCATTTGGCTAACCTACCTGATAACTTTTGTTTATGTAATATGTTACGTAAGGGGTAGGCAGTTACAACAGAGATGGGATGACACTGAAAATAAGGCCTTAATTTTCTAGATGCCATAATTAATGCTAGTACAAGTTTTTCTAAATGAGGATATCGAGTTTCAACATCCAATAAAGACTTGCTAACATAGTAAATTGGAGATTGTTTACCTTGGTCCTCTTGAACCAATATGGCAGTTACCGCCACTTCCGAAACAGCAAGGTAAATGAGTAGTTTTCCCCGTCATTCGATTTGGCTAGCAATGGTGGGTTTGACAAGTATGCTTTTAAATTTTTGAGTGCTTGTTGGCATTATTCAGACCATTCAAATTGACTTTGTTTTTTCAAGGCTGAAAAGAACTTAAAGCATTTTTCTGATGATTTGGAAATAAATCTTCCCAATGTTGTTATTCTACCTATCAACCTCTGCACTTCTTTTTTGCTCGGGAGTATTTCCGGTATTTCTTCAATAGCCTTAATCTGCACAGGATTTACTTCAATGCCACGGGTAGAAACAAGGAATCCCAAGAACTTACCTGACGACACGCCAAATGCACATTTCTCAGGATTTAATTTCATCTTGAATTTGTGAAGAATCTGAAATGTATCAGACGGGTGTTGAATATGATCTCCTGCTTGTTGTGATTTGGCTAACATATCATCTATGTAGACCTCTATGGTTTTCCCTAAATGTTCTTGAAACATCTTGGTCACTAGCCTCTGATACGTGGCACCAGCATTCTTTAGACCGAATGGCATAACTTTATGATAGTAAGTCCCCTTGTCTGTAATAAAGGAAGTATTTTCCTCATCTAGAGGATCTATCTTTCTCTGGTTATACCATGAATAGGAATCTATAAACTTAATAGCTCATGTCCTGCAGTAGTATCAATTAGTTGATCTATGTGCAGTAATGGAAAGGAATCTTTAGGGCAAGCTTTATTTAAATCAGTATAGTCTCCACAAACTCGCCACTTACCATTCTTTTTGGGCACTACTACCGTATTAGCTAACCAATCAGGATATTTTACCTCACGGATAGACCCGATTTTTAAGAGCTTTTGTACTTTATCCTGAATTACTTGATTCTTGAAGGATCCTTGCTTCCTTTTCTTTTGTTTGATAGGTGGATATGTTAGATCTTCATTCAGCTTATGGGTCATTACCTCTGGTGGTATACTTTTCATATCTAAATGCGACCAAGCAAAGCAATCTGTGTTAGCTTTTAAAAATTCAATTAACTTACTTTTCATCTCTGGGCTGAGATTGGCTCCAATGTAGACTTTTCTATCTGGCCAATGTATAAACAACACCACAGCTTCCAGTTCCTCGATTTTTGTTTTGATGTTTTCATTTTCTTCTGGTTCTTGAATAGTATCGGTCCTTGAGTCTACATTTGTTTGTCCGTTTACATTTGAAGCTTGTGTTGCTAAGTGCTCAATTGAATTCTGTAATTGCTATTTTTTGTCGTTTTCGCGCTTGAGTCTGCCACTGAGTTAATGATTTGAGAAGCATGTTGGTCACCATGGATTTGTCGTATTCCCTCTTGTGAAGGAAATTTTGTAACTTGATGTAGGGTAGACGGAACAACATCCATCTCGTGAATCCATGGTCTGCCGAAAATCATATTGTACGCCATATCCATTTCTATCACTTGAAATTTGGTGTCTTTGACTACTCCTTCTACAAATGTGGTGAGTATTGTCTCCCCTTTTGTTATGACGCTCGAGTTGTTAAAACCAGACAAGGTTCGTGTCTTGGGTATCAACTTATCATTGGCTTGCATCTCGTTTACCACTCTCAACAGAATGATATTCCCAGAACTACCTGGATCAATCAAAACTCGCTTTACATTAGTGTCATGTACAGTAAAGATATTACCAATGCATCATTGTGTGGGGTCAGCACGCCATCTGCATCTACATCATCAAATGTTAAATTGTCTTCTACCAAAACTTGATGAACTTGCTTTCCATGGGTGACTGTGATTTTTGACACCTTCTTTGCTGTCGTGTATGTTACACCATTAATCTCCTCCCCTCCACTTATGACATTAACCGTTCTTTTTGGTGATGAAGGTTTCGACGGTTCTTGCCTATTCTTCATATATGCCTGCTTTTCCTTTTCACTAAACAATTTTATTAAGTACCCTTGCTTTAATAGATATTCAACTTCACCTTATAGTAATGCAATCCGTCGTTTTGTGACCGTGATCATTGTGAAATTTGCACCAATAATTAGGATTTCTCCTATTTGGGTTTAATCTCATTTCTTTTGGCTACCGTACCTTATCTCCCATGCTTCTTAAAATAGCCACCAACTCGGATGTGCTAACATTAAAACTGTAGCCGCCAATTTTTGCTTTTGAGCCTATGTCATTGTCTCGCGTATCTCATATGTTTCGCTCCTTTCCGAACCTTGACGATGAACCTGGCTCTCTATCCCTTGATCTAGGATCATACCTTGGGTTTTCCTATTTTGAACGTGAATCCCTTTCTGCCGGTCCCATATAAGGTTCGTACCTATTTTTACCGGACCTTTTTTCAGTTTTAGCCCATCTTGAACTTACTCTTTCATCTTTCCGAGACTGAATGATAGTATCTTCTTCTATCCACAACTTTGTGTTGTATCTATTGTAAACATCATTCCAAGTTGTTGCAGGAAATTATCGTAAGCTTTCTTTGAGTCTCCTCGTAGCTTCCGAGCATTTTTCATTCAGATTACTGGCAAAAGCCATAGCGCCATGGTACACATGGAAACATCATCCTTTCACGCTGGAATCTGTCTACGAATTACCTGAGCAGCTCCATATCTCCTTGTTTTATTTTTGAAAATGTCCTCCATTCTTTTTCAACTTTTTGAACTCCCGCGTGTGCTTTTATAAATGATTTTGCAAGCTCGGCAAAAGAATCAATAGAATTTTCAGGTAAAAGAGAATACCATGTTAGCGCTCCCTTCGTGAGTGTTCCTCCAAATTTTTTTACCAACACTGATTCAATTTCTTGGTTGCTCAAGTCGTTGCCCTTTACACCAGTTGTAAATGCAGGTATATGATCCCGTGGATCAGTTGTTCCATCGTACTTCGGGATATCAGGCATCTTGAATTTCTTTGGAATTGGTAAAGGAGAGGCATTTGGCTTCCAAGGTTGTTGAGAGTATTTTTCCATATCTATCCCCTTGATTACGGGCGGTACTCCAGGTATCTGCTCTATGCGATCGCTTTGCTCCTTGAGCTGTTTCTGCAAAGTTAGTACTAAACTTTGTAAATTAGAATTAACTGGGTTACCTGACCCTCCATCACGAGATTCGCTAGGAGTTCCTCCGCTGCCTGAGTTAACGAGTCCCAAGCGAGGATATTTCTATGGTTACGTTGTTGTTTGGAGGTAGTGTTGGTGATATATTCGGCAACCTCCTAACAAAAGCCTGAAGAGCATTGCTGACCTGTTAAGCGATTAATTGTTTCAATACTTCATCAATAGCTTGATCATTCTCATGCTGCTCATTTATATTTGATTCAGATCCGTCAGGAGTTCCTTCTTGGGATTGTCGAGGAGAGTTTTGTTGTGAGGGGGATGGAGTTCCATCACCTTATTGATTCAACTGATGTTGCTTATTTCCTTGGTGTTGTAGATTTTGTTGGTTGTTGTCGTTGACGTCGACATGATTGTTTTGATAGAAGAATTGATTTAGAAATTAAAAGATAATCAGATTCCCGGTAACAGAACCAATTTGTTTAACTAGAAAATAGGAATTTCGGTCAAAGATTATTGTTAGAAGAACTCAGGTTACTGATAATCAAATAAAGAAATAATTGTGCAATGAGAAAGGAAAAATTAGAATGAGAAGTAGCAGAGTAAGCAATGTAAATAAGTATATTCCAATAATAATCAGTATGTCCATACAAATGTTATTTCTCTCCCTTTTATAGCCCTTTCTAAGTACAACTTTTCTTCCCTCTTTTAATCAAGTCATAATGAGCAATTAATGATATTAATGAAACGTTATAATTGGCAATCGTAACTGTTCCATGAAGATTCCGTAACGTATGCTCATTAACTGAAGGTTTAACGAATCTGTACTTTAGCCTACCTATCGGGCGCCAATAAAAGAGAATGTTTTTGCATGGGCTCATCATCTTATGCGCAGTAGCTGCACAAAGTTGCTTCTTAGCGCATCCATTTTCTTGCTCGTTAGCGCTTGACTCTGTCTTGGTTCATTCTGTCAGTATCTCTTCAAATTATGAAGAGCCTCAAATGACTATTTCTTCTTATCTCTTAGATGTCTTGGTCGTACCTATTAAGACTCGTATCTCTTTTAAGTACCTTACTCCAGCTGTCACTTTCCTAATGATCCACGTGGCTTTCTACGTCAGCCACATAAATAATTTCAAGTATTGTATACGGTAAAATCAGAGGGTCCGATCTTCCGTCGTTATGACGCCTCGAAGGCACGTCTCGAAGGCTCGAGACCACGATCGAGCTTTATCCCTCGAAGGCCATCGACACTCGACCTCGGAGCAGTACAGACCGACGGTTACGGAGAGAAAGTGGGGAGTTCCCAAGGCGCATAAATAGGGCTGACAAAGTCTAGTGGACTAGTCTTTGAACGAATCAAGGCATTAACCAACTGTACCATCTCCATACCTTTGTAATTAATGCTTTTTGTACTATGTTGGGATTCCTCTCATATATAAAGGGGATCCTTGTCATTTTGTAGATATTTGTTGCTCAATACTAAATACACAAGAACATTCTCTCTGCTCTCTAACACATTCTCTTGATCTCATCACTTTATTTATTGATTATATTTATTGTGTTTCATTTATTGTTCTTCATTTATTGCTTATTATTGGCCATAAAGAACCGTAATTGATTTCGCTATAACTGTTGGTCTCCATCGGCCGCCCTCAACGGACATCGGACTCGACCCGAGGCCCCGAATAAGCAAGCTCGAGGCCTCGATTGGCAGGGATTCAGTTTGGTTAAAATCTTGTCTTAAGCCCATATCTTGATTCCAAGCACCTCATTTATCATCTATTGCCTTAACAACTAGCATAAAAATAGATCACGTATTTTTAGAACCACAATATCAAATTTAATTGTTATTACCATTTTCACAGTAAACAGTTTGGCGCCCACCATGGGGCTAAAAATAATAGTGATTATTTTCTTGTTGGTTTTACTATGTAACGCAAGCTATCTTTTACACTTTTTCTTGCCCAAGATCTTTGATTTCAGGTCAAAATGTCTTGACTCGGTAAACAACAATCTTGAGAACCATGGAGAAAATGGTGTGGATGTTACAGGTGGTGGTGTACCACCATGCAACCCTGAGAACGCACCAGAACCAATTCCTGTGGATGCGGTTTCACGCGATGCTCAACACGTCAATGTAAGCACAAACACTAACAGGAGCGTGCACCTAGGAGATCAACAAGAAGCTCAGAAAATCCCAACTAGGGAAGAACGGGAGGTTAGCCTTCACGTTATTTTTGAGATGTTACAGGCACAACAGCTGGCTATTTCTCAGCTGCAAAGTCACCAGAAAACTCCCAGCACGGTAGCACCAGGGATGCCCCCTTCCCCCGCCGAGCAAGTACTAGAGAGATCAAGAAACAACGGGTCTGAAGCCGACCCCTCCATCGTATAGATGCTCGAGGACCTTACAAAGAGGATCGACTCGGGCAAGAAGAAGATAGAAGCCAACGACAAGAAGGTAGAGACCTATAATTCCAAGGTCGATCAAATTCCGGGAGCACCCCCGATTCTAAAAGGGGTAGACTCAAAGAAGTTCGTGCAAAAGCCGTTCCTACAGGAATTGGCCCCAAAACCCCATTCCAAAGAAGCTCATAATGCCCGAGCTTCCGAAGTACAATGGAACCTCGGACCCCAACGAGCACGTCACTGCATACACTTGCACGGTGAAGGGCAACGACCTAAAGGATTACAAGATCGAGTTCGTTTTGCTAAAAAGGTTTGGGGAAACACTCTCGAAAGGGGCCATGATGTGGTATCACAACCTAGCTCCTAATTCTATAGATTCATTCGCCATGCTGGCAGATTCTTTCATAAAGGCACATGTCGGTACCATCAAGGTGGCCACAAGGAAATCTGACGTCTTCAAAATCAAGCAAAGGGAGAACAAGATGCTGCGAGAGTTCGTATCTCACTTTCAAATGGAACGAATGGAACTACCACTAGTCTCCGACGACAGGGCGGTGCAAACCTTCACTCAATGTCTAAATGAATGAAGCTCGGTGGCTTCGAGGCAGCTGAAACAGAATCTGGTTGAATGCCCCATCGTGACCTGGTCGGACATTCACAATCGATATCAATCAAAAATCAGGATCGAGGATGACCAACTAGGAGCCCCCTCGGGCCCCATATATCCTAGCAGGCTTCTGGAAAAGGAGCCAAATCCAAACAAAGAAGATACCAACCCTACACTGAAGATAGAAGAAATGCCCCGAGGCGCAACATACCCTGAAATGATCAAAGGATGGACCGAGGCCAGAATCCTCGGGGACTTGTCAACAGAGCTAGATTTGACAGACACACAAGGCCAATGGAGGCACCTCGCTTGTCGAAATATAACTTCAACATCGACATATCAGACATCGTGTTCGCCAGCAGTAAAATCAGAGACGCCAGGTGGCCTAGGCCTATGCAATCAGATCCTTCGCAAAGAAATCATAACTTAGCATGTGAATTTCACAACACACACGGCCACAGGACCAAGAATCGCCACCAGCTTCGAGAAGAGGTAGCCCGACTATACAGTAAAGTTCACCTCCGAGAATTCTTCAGTGACCGGGCCAAAATTCAGTTCCGGGAAAGAGAGGTGACCAAGAAGAATGAAATGAATGAGCCACAACATGTCATCCACATGATCTTGGGAGGCATAGATGCCCCACATGAGCCCATAATAAGAAGAACAAAAATATCCATCACCAAAGAAAAGCGAACTGGGGGTTACACACCCAAGGACGCTCTCATATTCAGCGACGAGGACATCGAGACCCTGTCTCAGCCTCACAACAACGCACTGGTAATCTCCTTCCTTGTAAATATATTTCAAATTAAATGTATACTTGTGGATCCAGGTAGCTCAACCAACAATATCAGGTTGAGGGTGGTAGAGTAGCTCGGGCTGCTTGACCAAATCATACCCGCCTCTCGAGTCCTTAACGGATTCAACATGGCAAGCAAAATGATGAAAAGGGAAATCACCCTCCCGGTCAACGTGGCTGGCACAACCCAAAATGCCAAATTCCATGTCATCGAAGGAGACATGAGGTATAACGCCTTGCTTGGAAGGCCATGGATACACTACATGAGATCAGTACCATCCACCCTCCATCAAATGATAAAATTCCCTACTAAGGATGGGATTAAAACCGTCTACAAGGAATAACATGCCGTAAAAGAAATGTTCGCGGTGCACGATATGGTACCGACACCGGTACCTCCACCTTCGAAGGAGCCGAAGGATAAGCAAATAGTAAAATAGGGATAACAAGCTACACTCTCGGCTACCCCCGACTAAACAAAGCAGAGGACCATACCGCATCCTCATCACAAGTGATTGAAACATATCAGGGCTTGAAACACCGTCGTCACATCCTACACTAAGGTATGACCGTCTCCTTTTCTTTCAATTACATTCTACACTAACCTGAGTGCAGGTATTCAATCGAAACGGCCCAAGAACCCTCCAACTCGAAGGCCTTAGGCTTCAAAAGCTTATGTTGCACTCTTTTCCTTCGACTGGGTTTTTATCCCAAAAAGGATTTTACCAGCAAGGTTTTTAACAAGGCAACATCCATATGCTACCTAAGGAAGACTCAACAAGTATTCAAGGCTTCTTTCATAATCAACCTCGAATACTGGGGGGCATCCCCCCGGAAGATCACCTACTCGGAGAAGCCAAGATATGCCGAATGGGGTCTCGATAGGAAAACGATGTACTAGGCCAAACGGTCGAACGAACCGTGTCTGTATAGAATAGCCAGGCCCCTGCACCGAAAACATGTGTACTTGTACCGAGTAATCAAAGAATACTTTCCATCAAAGCATCTCACGCTGCAAAAGAATTCGGTGTCTTTGCAAAAAAATGGCTCCAAAGCCAAAAATGTCTCGAACACTCGGGGACTGGCATCAACAACTCGAAACAGTATGACCCCCAGGTCGGAGCTTCAAACTCGTATGCCCTCAATGAGGCAACAACAAGTTCACAAAACAGCTCGAGAGCCAAAAACATCCCGAACACCCAGGGACTGGTGTCGAAAACTCAAGGCCACATGACCTCAGGTCAGAAACTCCGAAATTGTAAATCCTCAATGAGGAAATACCAAGTTTACAAGTAATGGCTCCCGAGATGAGAAATTCTCGACGACTCGGTGACTTATGTCATTCACCATCGCCATCGACTTATCAAAACCCGAGGTCGTAAGACCACATGTGGGCAGCCTCGGTCTCACAAGACCTATATAAGGCAACAACAATATCTGTAAGACCTCAAGTAAGGCATGAACCACACTTGTACCAAGTGACAATATCTGTAAGACCTCAAGCAAGGCATGAACGATCTTGTACCAAGTATCCAAAACTGTAAGACCTCAAAGGCATGTAAAACTTGTAAGACCTTACTAAAGACATAAACCCGATCTCAAAGTTAAGGCTATACATCGAACTTGTAAGACCCCTAAAAAGGCATACCCTCGATATAGATGCCAAAACTACTTCACTTGGGACTAAAAGGCTCCATCCAAACATAAATGACTACGGTCACAAGGCTATACCAACCAAACTAACGAGACTTGGGGATGCCCGACCGTTGCTATAAAATCACAGGCCTTCAATTACTTTGAATATACTTGGAAAAGAACTGGTTAAACAGCCTACCCTCAATATAGGCAAAAGAGCTTCGATCATGTCAGCTCCAAATATAAGGCTTCGAGATACTCAGCCACCAAGCCAAACCTCCCGAGGTGCTCGATCATCACCATATAACGACTCACAATCAAGGTTCCTATCAAACCGTCGAAGAGTCAGGCAAACACAATTTCAAAAAGTCCTTAACGAGGGAAAAATAAAGCCTATAAAAGGTCACACCAACCCAATGCGTAAGAGCCACTATCGCCAGCCCATACAAAAGGTCGTACTGACTAACACGTAAGAGCCTAAGGGCCAGCTCTAAATTTAAAAACTTGAGGGTCGAATGAGCTCGAGTCGAAACCCGATTCGGAGACTGAACCCAAAACAGTTAACTAAATATGCCTAAGAGAAAAAGAGTAAGAGCCACTATCACTAGCACTAAAATCGAAGGTCGCACCAACCAAGCGCGTAAGAGCCACCATCGCCAGTGCTAAAACCGAAGGTCGCACTGACTTGGTGCGTAAGAGCCTAAGGGCCAGCTTGCAATTAAAAAACTTGAGGGTCGAATGAGCTCGAGTCGATAGCCGACTCAGAGACTGAACCCAAAACAGTTGACCAGACACGCCTAAGAGCACAAGCATAAGAGCTCGAACACCGGCCTATGTTAAAAGGTCGTATAGACCAAGCGCGTAAGAGCCTTTGGGCAAGCTTAATGAGCCTCAGGGCCATACCACGAATCTAAGGATTTCTTCTACCTCAAAAACCATTTCATCTAGATAAAATCAAGGAGAAAAGAAATGCAGAAGAAATGAAACCGCGAGACTTTCTTTTTATACATATATGTGGGAAAATACAAGCTCCATTCATAACATACTTTGAAAGTACTATGTACAGAATCAGAAAAGGAAATCTACGTCCCCCTTGGGGACTATGGCTCATCGTCCTCATCCTCTCTACCCTCAGCGTCAGACAGAAGTGATTTAGCGTCACGTTCATCCGCCCTCGCCCGCTTCACCTCTTCCGAGAGGTCAAAGCCCTTAGCATGGATATCTTCGAGGGTTTTACTTCGAGACTTACACTGAGCATATTCCTTGCTCCTACCCTCGCGTTCAAGAGTTCTTCTCAGCTCAGCTTGAGCATCGGCATCTTCCTTTAAATAGACCGCCACTTTCTGGTCGGCCTTAGTTCGGCTCATTACAGCTTCAACTGGGCATCCACAACCTCGGCCTTTATCTTCAAAAGCTCAGACTCGAGCTTCGTAATCATATCTATTCGAACCAAGCTATTATCATGAGCTAAGCAAAGTTGAACCTCAAAGGTGGAGGCTTTAGCCAGAGCACCCTTCCCCGCTAAAACCTGAACGTCCGCCTAAGCCTTTAACTCATCATACTCGCACTTTGCTTGGCCCGATTCATTCCGAAGGTGCTCCAGGTCCTCTGTCTTTTTCTTCAACTGAAATAAACGAAACATTAGCCTTATGAGCTAGAAGAAGGAACACACACTCCCTCGGAACAAAAACTACCTACTCCTTCTAGTAGTCAAGCTTCGACTCGCCTTATAACGTAAGCATGCCAACTCAACTTCCCTTTCGTCGCAAAGGAGCCTAAGGGATTTCTCCCCATCCAAAACTTTCTGCAGCCTGGCCTCACGGCGAAGCAGCTTGGACTTAAGCTTGTCAAAGGCCTGCAAAAGAAAACTCAATAAGAAAGGGAAGGCGCGAAACTCAAAAGGCCTGTGCCAAAACTCAACACGGAGTGAAGCCGCTGAGCTTCCTCGAAGGTCGAGCGCACATCTGCTAGTATGGCTCCCTTATCCCCAGAAGAGCCAACCCCAGTTGGGATACGGTCGCTCGGTGTATAAGATCTCGGGTTTCGAGTATCCCTCAAAGTACCTTCGATGGGAGAAAGAATCGACGACATATAACTCTCATGCCCCGAAGTACCTTTGACGGAAAAAAGACGGCAGCGGAGGAGAAACCGCCTTTCCAAAACCAAAAATCGCGGGCGAAGCAGGCTCAGTCCATATATCCTCTCTAAGCCTCTAGGCTGGACTCGTCCTGCTATAATCATTGTCTTCCTACAAAGGCCTCTCCTGCTTATTGTTATTATTATCATCCCCCAGTCCTGAAGCCAACGGTCTTTATCCCTCTCCTAAAGGGAATGACCTGGCTTTAAGGGACTCCCCAATGCCTACGATGACAGAGTTAGTTTGCATAAAGAAAAAGCACCCTTCCAAGAGAAACGGGGGAGCAAATCACATAGCACATACTGTGGTGTTTTGCCTCCCACCTATCCTTAGATAAAGCTCGCCACTTACGCTCATTGTAAGTCGAGTGGGTTGCCAACTTTCGAACCCAATTCGATAGATCTGAAACCTCGCCCGACATCCACAAAATTGTTGTAGAAAAGTAAAAGAAGGCACATTTACGGAGCCCGCCTTTGCCACAAACGAAACTACGAAGGCACGAGTGTACCACATACATGTAAAATTCCATTCCTCAGGAAATGGCAGGAACTCCACTGGAATAATATCGACAGTCCGTACCCGGATGAATCGGCTCATCCATACCTAGTCTCTGTCTTCAACAACTAAAGGCGTGGTGGATCGGTATTATAGGTTCAATAGGCCTCGATAGTGAAATGGCCGATATAGCCTGATGAGATGACTAAGAGTGAATTCAAGACTTGTTTCTTCCGCAAAGAACCTCAGCATCAATACTATCCGCCAAAATGATGGGTGAATCTGTGCCAAGATAACCTGGTACTTTCGACAGAAGTCAAACACAACCCCATTAAGGGGGCCCAGCATAAAGGGGTACATGTACACGTTCAAAAATCTCTCAGCATGGTCCATAATGCTCTCCTCCGTGGAAGGTACTCACAATGCTACCTTTTTTCCCCATCCACAGTCCTTCCTCACCAACTCAAGGTGCTCCCTTCTTATTAAAGAAATTAACTTCAAGGCATAATCCCAATAACCTCGAACATTGGGAGTCTCTTCTGACAAGAGATTCCCTCCCAAAGCAAAGTGCCTAGAGGCGGAGCTCCCTTCTGCTTGCCAGGCGGATTCGAGCATAGCAGCCATGGCTATGGTAAAATGAAGAAAGGGGAAATAAAGACTTGGGCGAATGCTTTGAGTTAAATGAAAATTGGCGCAAGAAAGGAAAACCCTATAAAAGAGGATAACTACTCAGAATAGCAGAATCTCCAAAAGGGTGAAAACAACCCTATATATGGAAAAGCGGCGACCGCCCGCCTGCCTCAAAGGCCGATCAAAAATACTGGCTAAAGGCTTTTATCGGCCTGGGAAATGTGTTGGCGGGATCGCCTCGGTCATTTCATAACCTTGTCATACACTTAACGTCGTCATACGATGTTTCGGGGTCGGAGACCCCCGCATCAACCAAGCCTCGAGATGGTACCCCATCTCGAGGATCTCCATCAATAAAGAAGATAGGCTCCAGGAAGCCATTGTCATCATTGCAAGTCCCGAGATGGTACCCGATCTCGAGGACATCCACCAAAAAGAAGATAGGCTCCAGGAAGCCATCAGCATCATTGCAAGTCCCGAGATGGTACCTGATCTCAAGGACCTCCACCAAAAAGAAGACATGCTCCAGAAAGCCATCGGCATCATTGTAAGTCCCGAGATGGTGCCCTATCTCAAGGACCTCCACCAAAAAGAAGATATGCTCCAAGGGGCCATTAATATCATTACAAGTCCCGAGATGGTACCCGATCTTGAGGACCTCCACCAAAAAGAAGATAGGCTCCAGGAAGCCATCGACATCACTATAAGTCCCAAGATAGTGCCCGATCTCGAGGACCTCCACCAAAAAGAAGATATGCTCCAAGGGGCCATTAATATCATTACGAGACTCGAGATGGTACCCGATCTGGAGGGCTTCTCTCAAGAAGAAAATTAGCGCTAAAACTTTACTCATATGGGCTTGGCCTTGAGGTACCATCTAAACTCGGGTAAGCTCTCATCCGGGATCTATCTGCAATGCCTTAAGGCTATCTACGTTGAGTTCAAGGCAAGTCTCCAAGTAGCCTGAGCTTGAGAGAACTCCCACTTGGGGACTGCTCCCGGAAGCCTTTAGGCTATCTTTATTCTTAGGCGTCCGAGCAAATCCCCCCACCAAAGACTATCACGGGGTCTAAAAAGCTAAATATCATACTAAAACTTCAAAATCCTACTCTCATTCAACTCGAAGTCGGGGATCCCGATGACCCGAGTTTATTAAACCCATCCGGGATCGGTCCAAGGTACAACAAAGGGTTTTACGCGGAATTGAGTTCATCAATCAAGGGCCAGAAGAAATGCTTGAACCCGAACTCGATATTCGCATCCATCGGAGGATTCATGCATTCGAATTCTCCACAAACGTAGATAAAAAGAGATATAGCATAAATCAGAGACAAATTGAAGAAGCATCTTTATATTCATAAGCACATGGTTATAAAAGCCCGCAAAGGGTCCTTACATATGATTACAAAAGCCCACAAGGGGTCCTTACATAGAAACAAAGAAGCAAAAAAGCATACATATAGTGAAATCCAAGAGCCTAATCTATTCTCGGGGGTGTATCCTCGGCAGCAGTATCTTCGAGCACCACCTCCTCGGGGGTCTCATCTCGGTCCTCTAAAATGGTATCTCTAAGGGAGAAGATGAAGAAGAGGAAAGTGAGAAGATGGAGAAGAGGAAAATGAAAAAGCAGAAAAGGATGAAGAAAAAGCCATAGCCCGCCAAAGAGCAAAAGCTTTTACCAGGCCAAGAAGATCACGACCCGATAGAAAACTTGGCGAGCGTCGTGTCACGACCCAAACTGGAGGGCCATGACTAGCACCCGACCATACTTGCAGAGCACCAACGTACATTTCATCTAACCTTCATTATTATCTTTTAGGGCTGACGAGATCAATATAAATGGTAGACCTGGATCATGGACAACCAGCAATAAAATATGATGGCATGAACATACATAGCAGGGGATGACCAGACAATCAAGAAACTACATATAAGGTATGAGCTACCATGCTACCATGAAAGACTATATAACAAAAACCAGCCGACAAGGCATACCAAACTATACATGAGTCGACACTTGTCTATGAGCCTCTAAATGAACATAAGTGCTGCAACATAGCCGGAACAGGGCCCCGACATACCCATAATGTCTATAACAAAAATGCATACCAAGAACAAGGCAAGTCTGGAGAAGGGATCTCACCAATCACCGCTGAACTGGACATCCTACTGTGGTGGGGGAGCTGCACCTGCATGATTATCAGGACCTGCAGCACGACATGCAGCGCCCACAAATAAAAAGACGTCAGTACGAATAAAGTACTGAGTATGTAAGGCAGGGAACCATAAATACGATCAGTAATGTAAGCAAGGATAGAGAATATATAACTTATAACATCTTAGTACCTCTGAGGGCTACTGACATGAAATGCATGATACATATGTATAAATACATAAACCTTTAAAACATTCGCCTCTGTGGACATCATCATCATCATATCGTACCCGGCCATAATAGGCTTGGTAGAAAACGTACCAGGCCATCATAAGGCTCGGTAGAATTGTACCCGGCCACGTGGAGCTCGGTAAAACCCAACTGATCAGTGGTTGCACAATAGGTGCCGTACCCGGCCAACTATAGCGTGGCTCGGTAGAGTAATATAGATACATATATATAATGCATGCTCGACTCATGGAATCATATTCTAAACCTTTCGGAGTGACGTAAGGTCAGTATCCTCTGTACACGTTATTAGGACTAACTCTTCACTATGAACCTTATAAGAATCAGGAAGTACCAACAACATTGATAACATAAGAATAAGAGAAGCAACATTAACATCAATCGTTCCATAAGAGGGAAAACAATGTAAGTACTGCTAGCTTCTAAGAGTAGAGTATCTTGGAAGCTCGTTCATTACATTATGTACAATCGGAGTCGTGCAAAAGAAGGAAAGGGATAGCCTCACATACCTTGTATATACTGCCCCAATCTCAAGCTATGCAATTGTCAAAACTCCTTAGTCTACAATAAGAGAAACGATACTATCGTTATCATTTAAGCGTCATAACTATTATGTATCGACCACAACCTATTTTATGATGAAACGGACAGCACCTCCCCTATATATATGACTTCACACCATTCAAAACAGTCACCAAACAGCCCAAACAACATCAATAATAAACATATTGAGCCTCCCAAAATAGTCCACGCACAGCCTAATCACTCCATACATACGACGACCACCGTAGTCGTGTCAAACGACCCGGAAATGTTACGAATAACTATCATCCCACAACCCTACATATATATGGTGTTTCTCCACACCCTTCCTCGTCCAAAACTCCACAAAACAGTAGTAAAATATGCAGCCCAACAGCAACACAAAACAGTCCACAAAACAATAACATTACTACCAAGCCTTTCGATATATATTTCACAAGTTCTAGCTTCAATGGCTTAGCCGCAACTTGGATAATCTTAAATACATATAGAGTAAGAGGTTCCTTACCTTTATACAGAAATAACAACTCCAATTTGACCTTAAATTTCCATGAAATATCCCTCCAATGCTGCCACAACAACAAAAAAGCGAAACTAGCGATCAATTAGTGTTTTTCGGCACTAGAATCACTTTAGAAGGCTTGAAATCACCTAGGATTGATATTAAGAACATGAGGGAGTATTTACAGAACATAAACCCTTTAAAACAACCTCCCACACGAGCTGGAACGACACAAAAATGAGCAACAACAAGAAGAACAAGAGACTTACTAGCGCCACGGAATTCCCGACACTTGATTTGTGTTGTTTGCCCTTTTTTGGGTCTTGAATCTTGAGAGAACCTTGAGAGGATGTTCCTAGGGTTCTAAGGTTTGAAAATAGTGAGAATAAATGACTTAAAATGGGTTGTAGGCATCCTATATAGGTCCAAATATCTTAAACCGCCTTAGTGGGCCCCATAGACAGGTGCTTGGCGCAGTCTCGCAAAAATGCAAATATCTCTCTACTCCGAGATCGTATCGATGAACGGTTTAATGAGCTGGAAACTAGACTCATAGATCTTTAATTTTGTTGGTAGATCACCCCGTAATTCCTTGTAAATTAGGAGAAAAGTTTAGAAACATTTGACCTAATGTTTAAGTAAAATTATGAACCTAAGTTGAGACAACTTTTGTCGACTTTTATTTCATAACTCGTTTGACTTCAAGACTTATGATACGGATATTATATGATTAAAATAACTTAATACATTACCTCTTGAGTGTATTAAGCACCACTAGATTTACCTGAAAATACGAGTTACAACATCCTTGATTCATTTAACTTCTAATACTTGTTAATCACCCTTATACACTCTTGTATCACTTAAGACCAATAGGATTGACTTCTTATCATCTCAAAGATAATTCCTTCTTGGATTTATGTTAACTAATATATGGCATGAACTAACACATGTGGATATGGGTTGTAACACCCTCCCCCCTTAGGAACATTCGTCCTCGAATGTAAGGGTTTATGGGGAGTTTAAATCATCGTGGATTCCAATGGAAATTTCCGATCAATTTTCCCCTATAAAATGGTCACTAGCAAAACTTGCAAGTAATTAAGCCCAACATATGGCTTCACAAGGCTACACAAAGCATTATGCATAGTTACATGATCTATATCTTCTCCCGTATAGTGCCTCGTATGGGGCCATTTTAATACTGGAATGGTAGCTATTATTTTAGGCAAATTCTATGAGTGGAAGATGGTCATCCCAATTTCCCTTAAAATCTAGAACACATGCTCGTAGCATATCTACCAGTGTTTGAATGGTACGTTCAGCCTGTCCGTCAGTCTGCGGATGAAATGCAGTGCTGAGATTCACTTGTGTGCCTAAACCCTTCTGAAAAGACCTCCAAAAGTTAGCTGTAAATTGAGCTCCTCGGTCTGATATAATAGATACCGGCACACCATGAAGCCTAACAATCTCCTTGATATACAACTTCGCATAATCTTCAGCCGTGTAAGTTGTCTTAACTGGCAGAAAATGGGCACATTTTGTAAGTCGATCAATTATCACCCAGATGGAGTCAAACTTATGATAAGAGCGAGGTAATCCAATAATGAAGTCCATATTAATCACCTCCCATTTCCAGGTCGGAATCTCTATATTCTGAAGCAATCCACCGGGTTTCTGATGTTCTATCTTTACTTGTTGACAATTGGGACACTGGGCTACAAATTCTGCAATAGACTTCTTCATGTTATCCCACCAATACTGCTCCTTGACATCATGATACATCTTTGTCGAGCCGGGATGGATGGAATATCGGGATTGATGAATCTCATTCATAATCTTCTCTCGCAACCCTGCCACATTAGGCACACATAATCGGCCCTGGTATCTCAGTGCCCCATCTCTTCCGATCTCAAAAGCCATACTTTTACACTGCTGAATGCTCTCTCTTAATCGTACTAAGATAGGATCTTCATATTGTCGTGCTTTTACCTCGGCTACCAAAGATGATTCTGATGTATTCTGTACAGTAACACCTCCGTCATCAGAGTCTAACAATCTGATTCTCATATTGGCTAGCTGATGAAGCTCTTTAGTCAACCCCCATCTACCTGCCTCAATATGTACTAAGCTTCCCATTGATTTACGGCTGAGAGCGTCTGCCACAACATTGGCTTTACCGGGATGATACAATATCTCGACGTTGTAGTCTTTCAATAATTCAAGCCACCTACGCTGCCTCAAATTCAACTCTTTCTGCTTGAAGATGTATTGTAAACTCTTGTGATCTGTGTAGATATCAACATGGACGCCGTATAAGTAGTGCCGCCATATCTTCAAAGCATATATTACTGCAGCCAATTCCAAATCATGGGTTGGATAATTCTTTTCATGCTTCTTCAATTGTCTTGATGCATAAGCAATCACCTTCCCACGCTGCATCAATACGCACCCCAAACCTATACCTGAGGCATCACAATATACCACATAACCTTCTGTTTCTTCAGGAAGAGTGAGCACTAGTGCAGATGTCAATCGATTCTTCAGCTCCTGAAAACTACATTCACAAGTTTCAGACCACTGGAACTTGGTAGCTTTCTGTGTTAACTTAGTCAATGGTGATGATATAGAGGAAAACCCTTCCACAAACCGCCTATAATATCCTACTAGCCCTAGGAAGCTGCGGACTTCTGATGGTGTTGTAGGTCTCGGCCAATTCTTTACTGCATCGATCTTCTGAGTGTCGACACTAATACCCTCGTCATATATCACATGGCCAAGGAACGCTACTGAGTTCAGCCAAAATTCACATTTGGAGAGCTTAGCATATAACTTACGATCTTGAAGCGTCTGTAATACTATCCGCAAGTGGCCCGCATGTTCCGCCTCCGAACGAGAATATACTAGAATTTCATCAATGAATACAATCACGAACACATAAAGATAGGGCCTAAATATAGTATTCATGAGATCCATAAAAGCTGCTGGGGCATTTGTTAGCCCGAACGACATCACCAAGAACTCAAAGTGCCTGTATCTTGTTCGGAAGGCCGTCTTTGGAATATCCTTCTCCTTAACCCTCACCTGATGATACCCTGAACGTAAATCAATCTTGGAGAAATACTTGGCACCCTGGAGTTGGTCAAACAGGTCATCAATTCTTGGAAGTGGATACTTGTTCTTTATAGTAAACTTATTCAACTGTCGATAGTCGATACACATCCGTAACGACCTGTCTTTCTTCTGCACGAATAGGACTGGCGCACCCCAAGGTGAGGTGCTAGGCCTAATGAAGCCCTTATCCAGCAAGTCCTTCAACTGCACCTTCAACTCTCGCAACTCTGCCGGGGCCATTCTGTATGGAGGGATAGAGATCGGTTGAGTGTCAGGCAACACATCAATGCTAAACTCAATCTCCCTTTCAGGAGGAAGGCCTGGGAGTTCATCTGGGAAAACATCTGGGAATTCGTTGACCACAGGGATTGATTGTAAAGTAGGCGGTTTCGCCTCCGCATCCCTAACGCGAACGAGATGATAAATGTAACCTTTTGAGATCATTTTCCTTGCCTTAAGATAGGAAATAAACCTACCTTTCGGTGTAGCAATGTTCCCTTTCCATTCAATGACGGGTTCACCCGGAAATTGGAACCTAACCATCTTCGTACGACAGTCAACATTTGCATAGCATGAGGCCAACCAGTCCATTCCCATTATCACATCAAAATCAACCATTTCTAACTCAAATAAATTTGCCGAGGTTTGACGACTACAAATCATCACAGTGCAACCTCTATATACCCTTCTAGCAATCACAGAATCTCCTATCGGAGTAGATACCGCAAGGGGTTTACTTATCAATTCAGGTTCAATGCCAAACTTATTAGCCACAAAGGGTGTAACATATGATAATGTAGATCCCGGATCAATCAGCGCATATACATCATAAGAAAACATAGATATAATACCTGTAACAACATCTGGAGACGACTCGAGATCCTGTCGACCTACTAGAGCATAGGTTCGATTTTGAGCACCACTCGAACTCGGCACTGCACCTCTACCCCTACTACGACCTGTCGACTGCTGAAAACCCCGTGCTGGAGGTCGAACTGATGAGGAAGAACCAGACACAGATCCAGTCGGCTGAGCCATACCATCACCTCCTTTGTTAGGACAATCCAGCATCATATGGCCAGGCTGTCCACACGAATAGCACGCATCAGAACCTCGACGGCATAGTCCAAAGTGGGCCTTGCCGCACTGATCACAATATGGTGTTGGGGGTCTCATCTGACTAGTATCCCTGTGATGTTGCGAGCCAGATGCCCGTGAACTCTGACCTGGACCAGATTAGGATCGATCATATCGAGGCCTCTGAAACTATGGAGGAGCACTACAGGTGGCGTCGAACTCCTCGAAAACTGTGGCCTGACGCTGCCTCTGAAGTCATCAGAATACCCTGCAAATCTTGCCCTCTTATGTTGGCCCCTATCCTGCTCCCTATCTGCCCTCTGCTGGCACTTACGATCCTCTAGGGTCTGGGCATAAGCTTGAATATGGGAAATATCCTTGCCCTCCACCAAGGAGGCTGTTGTACACTCATTTATCAGATGTGGTCCCAACCCATTCACGAACATATGCACCCTATCACTCATCTCGGCCACCATATGGAGAGCATACCTTGCCAAAGAATCAAATTGCATATTGTACTCTCGCACACTCATATTACCTTGTCTAAGGTTCAAGAACTCATCAGCTCTAGCTCGTCGTATCTCAACTGGCAAATAGTGACGAAGAAAGGCCTCAGAAAGTTCCTTCCACATAGCTGGAGGAGCATTCGGACCCCTGGATCTCTCCCAACTATCATACCAGAGAATCGCTAAATCCCGTAGCCGATAAGAAGACAACTCTACTGCCTCTGTATCACTAACATGCATAACCTGAAGTGTACGATGAACCTGGTCAATAAAAGTCTGCGGGTCCTCCTTGGGGTCTGATCCGGTAAACACTGGAGGGTCTAAATTAATAAAATCACAAACTCTCGTACTAACTGGTTTCTCAGCAGCACTTGTATTCTGCCTCTGAGCCTGAGCAGCTACCAAGCTAGTCAATAACTGCAAAGCACTCCGCATATCCTGGTCTGTAGTGCCAGACGGAGGAACTGGAGGTACGGGGTGCCTCCTAATATCCTCTGGAGGAGACGGGGTAGATGAGGTATGAGACGACATCTCACTCTGAGCCTCACTTTGGCCTGCTCTGGCTTGGGGCACCTGACTGGTACCCTCTGCTGTAGCTGTATCAAGCCGTCTACTAATTGTTTGCTTCCTAGTCGAAGACATCGCTGAAAGAAAACAAGGTGAATATTAGAGACAAACACTTACGACTCAACTCTACGCACGATCTAGATTCAGGAAGAAGGTAACAACCCTAGATGTCATGTAGCCTCCTGATTATAAATGTGGCGCACTACACATCCATAATCAAGACTCTACTAGACACGGCTCATAGACAATCCCTAGGACAGACTTGCTCTGATACCAAGTTTGTCACGACCCAAACTGGAGGGCCATGACTAGCACCCGACCATACTTGCCGAGCACCAACGTACATTTCATCTAACCTTCATTATTATCTTTTAGGGCTGACGAGATCAATATAAATGGTAGACCTGGATCATGGACAACCAGCAATAAAATATGACGGCATGAACATACATAGCAGGGGATGACCAGACAATCAAGAAACTACATATAAGGTATGAGCTACCACGCTACCATGAAAGACTATATAACAAAAACCAGCCGACAAGGCATACCAAACTATACATGAGTCGACACTTGTCTATGAGCCTCTAAATGAACATAAGTGCTGCAACATAGCCGGAACAGGGCCCCGACATACCCATAATGTCTATAACAAAAATGCATACCAATACCAAGGCAAGTCCGGAGAAGGGATCTCGCCAATCACCGCTGAACTGGACAGCCTACTGTGGTGGGGGAGCTGCACCTGCCTGTCTATCAGGACCTGCAGCACGACATGCAGCGTCCACAAATAAAAGGACGTCAGTACGAATAAAGTACTGAGTATGTAAGGCAGGGAACCATAAATACGATCAGTAATGTAAGCAAGGATAGAGAATATACAACCTGTAACATCTTAGTACCTCTGAGGGCTACTTACATGAAATGCATGATACATATGTATAAATACATAAACCTTTAAAGCATTCGCCTCTATGGGCATCATCATCATCATATCGTACCCGGCCATAATAGGCTCGGTAGAATCGTACCCGGCCACGTGGAGCTCGGTAAAACCCAACCTGGCCACGTGGAGCTCAGTAAAACCCAACTGATCAGTGGTTGCACAATAGGTGTCATACCCGGCCAACTATAGCGTGGCTCGGTAGAGTAATATAGATACATATATATAATGCATGCTCGACTCATGGAATAACATTCTAAACCTTTCGGAGTGACATAAGGTTGGTATCCTCTGTACACGTTATTAGGACTAACTCTTCACTATGAACCTTAGAAGAATCAGGAAGTACCTACGACATTGATAACATAAGAATAAGAGAAACAACATTAACATTAATCGTTCCATAAGAGGGAAAACAACGTAAGTACTGCTAGCTTCTAAGAGTAGAGTATCTTGGAAGCTCGTTCATTACATTATGTACAATCGGAGTCGTGCAAAAGAAGGAAAGGTATAGCCTCACATACCTTGTATATACTGCCCCAATCTCAAGCTATGCAATTGTCAAAACTCCTTAGTCTACAATAAGAGAAACGATACTATCGTTATCATTTAAGCGTCATAACTATTATATATCGACCACAACCTATTTTACGATGAAACGGACAGCACCTCCCCTATATATATGACCTCACACCATTCAAAATAGTCACCAAACAGCCCAAACAACATCAATAATAAACATATTGAGCCTCCCAAAATAGTCCACACACAGCCTAATCACTCCATACATACGACGACCACCGTAGTCGTGTCAAACAACCTGGAAATATTACGAATAACTATCAGCCCATAACCCTACATATATATGGTGTTTCTCCACACTCTTCCTCCTCCAAAACTCCACAAAACAGTAGTAAAAAGAGCAGTGTTCATCTAACTAGAAATTTCATAAGAGAAGAAGAATCGTAGCGTAGGGTCGACATAAACAATCGGTTAAAATAGTCTAATGAAAAATCATCTTTTCACGTTCTACGCAGCCCAATAGCAACGCAAAACAGTCCACAAAATAATAACATTACTACCAAGCCTTTCGATATATATTTCACAAGTTCTAGCTTCAATGGCTTAGCCGCAACTTGGATAATCTTAAATACATATAGAGTAAGAGGTTCCTTACCTTTATACAGAAATAACAACTCCAATTTGACCTTAAATTTCCATGAAATATCCCTCCAATGCTGCCACAACAACAAAAAAGCAAAACTAGCGATCAATTAGTGTTTTTCGGCACTAGAATCACTTTAGAAGGCTTGAAATCACCTAGGATTGATATTAAGAACATGAGGGAGTATTTACAGAACATAAACCCTTTAAAAAAACCTCCCACACGAGCTGGAACGACACAAAAATGAGCAACAACAAGAAGAACAAGAGACTTACTAGCGCCACGGAATTCCCGACACTTGATTTGTGTTGTTTGCCCTTTTTTGGGTCTTGAATCTTGAGAGAACCTTGAGAGGATGTTCCTAGGGTTCTAAGGTCTGAAAATAGTGAAAAGAAATGACTTAAA
The DNA here is from genome assembly GCF_000393655.2 of Nicotiana sylvestris. NCBI lineage: Eukaryota > Viridiplantae > Streptophyta > Magnoliopsida > Solanales > Solanaceae > Nicotiana > Nicotiana sylvestris. The sequence continues at coordinate 82,516,976 of NC_091060.1, forward strand.
ACGGGTTGGAGTCATCCTATATAGGTCCAAATATCTTAAACCGACTTAGTGGGCCCCATAGAGAGGTGCTTGGCGCAGTCTCGCGAAAATGCAAATATCTCTCTACTCCGAGATCGTATCGATGAACGGTTTAATGCGTTGGAAACTAGACTCATAGATATTTAATTTGGTTGGTATATCACCCCGTAATTCCTTGTAAATTAGGAGAAAAGATTAGAAACATTTGACCTAATGTTTAAGTAAAATTATGAACCTAAGTTGAGACAACTTTTGTCGACTTTTGTTTCATAACTCGTTTGACTTCAAGACTTATGATACGGATATTATATGATTAAAATACCTTAATACATGACCTCTTGAGTGTATTAAGCACCGCTAGATTTACCTGAAAATACGAGTTACAACATCCTTGATTCATTTAACTTCTAATACTTGTTAATCACCCTTATACACTCTTGTATCACTTAAGACCAATAGGATTGACTTCTTATCATCTCAAAGATAATTCCTTCTTGGATTTATGTTAACTAATATATGGCATGAACTAACACATGTGGATATGGGTTGTAACACCCTCCCCCCCTTAGGAACATTCGTCCTCGAATGTAAGGGTTTAGGGGGAGTTTAAATCACCGTGGATTCCAATGGAAATGAAGTGCCACACCAGGTCGGAGTAGGGAGGTGAGCAGGGTGTATAGTCTGAACACCCTCCTAAGCAGCGATGTAGAGTCCAAATATCTTCTCGAGTCGAAAGAACTCGGCCCCCTATCTCATCGTCTTGAACCAACAACAACAGCAGTAACAACAACAACAAGTCAGTACAATCTCGCTCGGTAAGGGAAAGCCCTGGAAAAAGTCCACGGCACGACCGATGAGAACGTCGCCATGTAACCTTTAAGTCGCGAGCCCCAAACATGAGATATAACAATGGATGAGGATGAAGAGAAGAAAGGGGTGAAAGTCTATTGGAGAACACTTGAATAAAGAATTGGTTCCAGAAAGCTCCCATTATAGACAAAAGGCAACGTAACCGACAGGCATAATCAATACTCTTTGAAAAATGTAACTGACGGTGCCATCAATATCTTTAAAAGACATATCATCAGAGGCAGTCAATACGTTTTTGGGAACTGAATCGGCGGCGATATTATCGCTTAGGAGAATGAGAATCGGCAGTACATTGAATGGGGCTGAAAAGACGAGTCAGCGGGATGCCTCAGTTATGGCAAAGGCTTGCGTCTAACTATGACATCATCGCAAGAAGTTCGAAGAGATGGATATCAAGGTCGGTTCTTATCGTTCTACTCTAAGAAACGTGGGGAATATCTGTATACGACAAAATTGTAGGGTCCGATCTTCTGTCGTTACGGCGCCTCGAAAGCATGTCTCGAAGGCTTGAGACCATGGTCGAGCTTCATCCCTCGAAGTCCATCGACGCTCGACCTCGGAGCAGTACAGACCGATGGTTACGGAGAGAAAGTGGAGAGTTCCCAAGGCGCATAAATAGGGCTGTCAAAGTCTAGTGGACTAGTCTTTGAACGAATCAAGGCATTAACCAGCTGTACCATCTCCATATCTTTGTAATTAATGCTTTTTGTACTATGTTGAGATTCTCCCTCATATATAAAGGGGATCCTTGTCATTTTGTAGATACATGTTTCTCAATACTAAATACACAATAACATTCTCTCTGCTCTCTAACACATTCTCTTGATATCATCGCTTCATTTATTACTTATATTTATTGTGTTCCATTTATTGTTCTTCATTTATTGCTTATTATTGGCCATAAAGAGCCGTCATTGATTTCACTATAACTGTTGGTCTCCATCGACCGCCCTCGGCGGACATCGGACTCGAACCCGAGGCCTCGAATAAGCAAGCTCGAGGCCTCGATTGGCAGTGATTCGGTTTGGTTAACATCTTGTCTTAAACCCATATCTTGATTCCAAGCACCTCATTTAGTATCTATTGTCTTAACAACTAGCATAAAAATAGATCATGTATTTTTAGAACCACAAAATCAAATTTAATTGTTATTACCATTTTCACGGTAAACAAGTATAGTATTGATTCTCTCCAATACATAGCCAGATTTCAGACTGGTAATTAAAAAATAGCGAGCGTTTGCTAGTAATTGAATAATAGTCTCTATTTTGCTGCAACACGAGAAGTTCCAACATAATATACTGGAGATTGCTGCACCTGTGTATGAACTTTCAACATATTATGTTGGAACTCCAACACATGAAAAGTTCCAGCATAATATACTGGAGATTGGAGCACATGTGTATAGGGGTGTCAATGGTTCAGTTCGGTTGGTTATTTTTTAAATTTTATACCATACCAATTTCTCGGTTATTCTATTATGTATAAAATAAATTAAAATTTTCGAAACTGTCTCAATCATATCGGTTTCTCTTCGGTATCGGTATGGTTCGATTAAGTTTCGGTATTTTTTTTAAATGTCATATAAAAGTCACTTGTAGAAGTAGAATGCAATAACATACATACTTTTATAGGACTTCGCAAAACTCTATAGACATTTTTACATTTTAAAGGTTGATGAATTAAGAAAATATGAAAGATGGCTAGTGTGTAGATCCATCGACAGTGTTTTCGTTCGGATTTATCTTTACATGAAAATTGGCTAAATTTCGATTACTTTTGAAACTGTGGCTATTTTTCAATTTCCATTTGTAAATATGACTATTTTTGAATTTCACCCTTCATAATGGTAATTTGGATCATTTGTACAAAATTCAAATAGGGAGACTTACAAAAATGTCCCAAATAAGTCTCAACTTACCAACCTCTAGCCATTAGTCATAGACTTACTAAAACTAACCAAGCACATATAAAATTTGAAAATCCAAATAAATAAGGTTCTTCTCTCCAAGAATCACACGCAAAGATTTCCTTCCATATTTTTAAGTGTGATTAGCAACATTAAATGCAAGATGGAAAGGAAATTTCATGGATGGCGTAGCAAATAAGGTGATGAAATACAAAAAAAATATTCCAAAAATCTAAGCAATAAAAAGAGAACTTTTCTACGAGTATATTTAAAATTCATTAAAAACATATAGATAAGTCAATATACAAAATTTGAGGAAGATTGGAGGTGATTTGAACTGGTTTTGTATCAAAATTCGTAATTAAATTGAGTTCAAAAAATTCTTCTGCGACACATGTATCAAACATGTAACACGCATATATCTCACTAGAGCCGTCAAAATGGGCTTGGCCCATGAGGCCAGCCCAACCCAGCCCGCTATTTAGGTAGGGCTGGGTTGGGATTTTTTTAGCCCATTTAAAACTGAGGCTTATAAGCCCGGTCCAAGTCAGCTCACTGACCCTTGAGGCTTGAACGAGGCTGGGCCTGGGCCGGCCCGTGGGCCAAAAATGTCACGCCTCGAACCTGGGTCTGGACATAACACGACACTCGGTGCCTGACTACATGTGATCGAGCGAACCAACTGGCTGGTTGAATCAACATGTGATATCATAACATATTAAATGCGGAAGATAAAGTAACACATGCTGCTATACTGAAAGCCTGAATGATAAAAATCAAAGTGCAAAAATACTAATACAATTTTGAAACATATATGTAGCCAACATAGCTTAATATGAAAAGTCTGCGACTCTGTCTAACTGTTACTCTAGTCTATAAAGACTCTAATAAAGTACTGAAAGCACTGACTGTTTGTAAATACTGAAAAACAGTAAAGTAATGATAATGCCACGAAAGAACTGGGAATCACCAAATAGGTGGTACGAGAATCCTAGCGCTCGGAATTATCAACCTATAAATCATTGCCTGCATTGTGAGATGCAGGCCCCGGGCAAAAGGGACGTCAATACATTTAAATTGCACTGGTATGTAAAGCAACTAAAAGAAAGAATTATAAATGCTGAAACTGAAACTAAGCTGATAACTGAGAATTGATAGTTAATAACTGAAATGATAACTATTGAAACTGAAACTGAAATGATAACTGATATCTGATAACCGAACTGATAACTAAACTGATAACTAATAATTGAACTGAACAAAGGAAGTAAAGATATGAATACTCTCTCTTCTGAATGATGAACAACCTGTTTATCTGAATATTAAACTACGGCCTCAGGCCCAATATATATGTGCACAATTGCGGCCTCGTGCCCAAGTATACGTATACATAACTGTGACCTCCGGTCAAAAATGCATAAAGCATAAACTGCGGCCTCAGGCCCAAAGATGCATAAAGCATAAACTGCGGCCTCAGGCCCAAATATAGGTGTTCAACATTCAGGATCTGAGAATCAAAATGCAATACATTGTGAGCACGTGATTTTTGCCCTATATGATTTATTCCAACAAATTCAAAACAAAATAATTTCTTTCAATGTTTGCAATTTTGTTGGATTTCGTGGCATTTTCTGTTAATTATTTGCATTTGTCTGTGCACGTTTATTTTATTTAATTCATGAAAAATACAAAAAATATGTTGCATCTACATTTAGGATTTAATTTTATATTTTTAGATTAATTAGTAAATTAGTTTGTTTATAAAAAATGAAAATCACAAAAAAAAAATCATTTTGCATTTTTACTTTTTAATTTTGAATTGTATAATTTTTCTTTAAATTAGGATTTAATTAATTATTGTAAATACCATGATAATTGATTAATCTAATTGGGTAGGTTAATTTGGTTTAAAATTTATTATTAATTAATTTAGGTTTTATTTTAATTTTAATTTTGAAAAGAAAATAATTTTGAAATTGAAAAAAGGAAAAAGAAAGAAATGAAAGAATGTCCAAATCTGGGCTAAAACCCATTTAATTGTCCCCAGCATAAACAAAATTACCCAATACCCGGCCCAAAGTCCTTTGTCTTACCCGGTCCAAGTAGTCCATCACCCAAGCCGTCGAAATGACGTCGTAAGAGAGTGGAACGACGTCATTTCGAGTTCAGTTTTGCCTTAACAAATCCTGGCCCTTCATCTTGCTTCATCCGACGGCCCATAGCATATATCTTAATCCCATAAGAGTGTCTGAAACTTCAGAAGACACTCAGTTCATCCAAACACTCCTATACTTCGTCTCCTCCATGACAAACCCTAATTCCCCATTGTTACCGGCGATACAGCTCCAAATTGCCACCAAATCTCGACCACATAATCCCCACAGTCCCTTAAACACTAAACTACAACCACTTTTCCCCAAATCCTCTCCAATGATCTTTAATTTCAGATCGTAAAAAAATGGAACCCTGATTCTTCCCTTACCTCTGTTCCGGCATGCAAGGTCGATGTTATTCACCAAGCATCGAGATCGTTTCGACCCGAAATGAGTGTTAGACGGTTGCTATCACGAGAACAACCCGACTAACACTCCTTTTTGATCCAAATCAAACTGACCGGAGTTTATCAAAGGCGTAGGGTGAGGTATTTCTTCTTCCGATTTCTCTCTCCTCACTTATCTCTGTGTTTTTTCTTTATTTTCTACATCCTCTTCCCTTATGTTAGTTTTCTCTGATAAAGTCACTGGGATATTAGCATCTTCTTTTGTTTCCTTTCCATCTATTTTCCTTGATTTGTCGATTCTGTTATTGGTTCTCAATTTCTAGTTACAAGCAATTTTAGTTTTGTTTTCCATAAAAAAAGGGAGATAAGAGTCATTGGGTTTCTGTTTGGTTCCGGGCGCCAATTACTGATTTTAGCCATGGCTTAGCTTGAAAGTCAAGCCCAATCTGTTGGTTTGTGTTTGATAAATTGATAACAAGTTCACACAAATTGTTCTAAAATGCCCACAGCCTTGTTTCCTTTTCATTCGATTTGGGCTTGACTGTATTGGGCTGTTTAAGCCAGGCCTCACTTGGCGTCTAGATTTACCAGGTCACCTTGACTCACATCTGTTTTGGGTCTGCCAGTAGTTTAAAGGGTAAATAACAGGGGTCTTAAAGGGTAATGTAGGGAAGTTAGTATAGGGAATCTCATTGTAACAGAAAAGGAAGCTTCCAGGAAGTTGGGGGGTTGTTTTGAAACTCTGATATTTGAACTAAGGGTAGTTAAGCAAAAATAAAAATTGGCTAAGGATCTCTAAGCTAAAATGAAAATGTTGAGAGGTGCAAGGGGAAAAATCTGAGATTTGTGTTTGTTGCCCTAACACCCCTCTATAAAAGGATCATTTGCTAAAATTTTAAAGGGGCGATCTCTTTTTTTTTTAAAAATACAGCTAGAAATACTGAAAAATTACTGTTCCATCGAGATCTTCTACAATTCTTGAAGTTTATTTTAGTTTCTGGAGTATATTCTGATTCATCTGGGTTTGAAAGTGGTTTGAATTAGGGGTTGTGGCTTGTTTCTGCTGCTATTGGTCTATTACTGCTGCTTCCTCTTAGTTTCAAGCTAATTGTTAGTCTATTTTGCTGTTATTCAGGTACACATTTCTACATTCCACCTAATGTAAAGCTTGATTTGGAATCGAACTGGAAATCTAGAGCTCTGAGTTGTATTCACAGTTAGCTGTGTTCATATTTTAGTTTACTTGTCTACTTTTCTTTTATTTCGCTTATTGCCTTTCAAACTCTGAATATGTGATCAAATACTGAGCTTCTGAACATCATATGACCTGATAGTTTAGTTTGATGTCCATCTTAGTCTGATTCTTTAAATGTAGTCATTTGCATTACTTCTTCGTTTTAAGGTCAGGATTTGGACTTGTTCAAATGCAGTCAATTCGATTTTTTTTTTTGACTTTAAATGTGTACTAAGTAAGGTTTTTAAGGCTACTGTAGTATGGATTTGAATCTTGTATGCAAGTTGAATTGATGATTCAATGCCATAGCTTTTGAGTCTGATTTGTACGATAAGCCTCAATGTTAGGAAATATCTGCTTTACTATAGCAGGGGTTTAAGTTTGCTTTGTTATTTTTATTTAGATCTAGTTTAAATTGGTTTCATGTTTAGCTTAGTTTGTTTTTTCTTTCAGAATCAGAGTCTTGTATTATAATCTTCTATTGCATTGTCTTTTAAAATTCAAGTGTAGCATTTTTGTTCAGTCATACCTTGGTTTATACGCATACCAGTCAGTCATGTGCTGGCCAGGGCCAGTAGGCCCAGCTGACTTTTGGGCCTGGTCTTGGAGGCCCCTTTGGAAATGGGGAGTGGTCTCGCCGTTCTCGTTTGTCCTGGGCCTCCTCTTGAGTCTAATAGTTTTATTGTTGCTGATGTTAACTAATAGGGGTGGTCCAGCTTCTGAACATCTAACACCCCTCCCCCTTTCCCTAATAGTTGCATACCTAGGCCTTAAATCGTGTTAGTTCAATTATTTGTGGTAATTCATTTGAGGCAAGCCATAATTAGACACTTAGTAACAAATGGCTCTTGTGTTAATTTCATAATATATATGTAAAATAACAAATGTTCATAGAGAAACCTTAGGGCCGTTTAAAATACTATCGTGATTGTGGACACGTTCGCGTGACACAGTTACGACTTCTAAAAAACAAAATCGGAGTATACGTTCGTGTAACTTCGGCTAAACTTTCTTAATAAATAAACAAAGCATTATTAATTATGGACACGTTCGCGTGACATGATTTTTGACGCGCCAAAGGGAAAGAGTATACGTACGCATAACTCAATTCTTTAACTACGAATAATCAAGTGATTTAAAAGCGGTAAAGGGTAAATGCACATAGGATCTAAAGTCAGTAATTGAATAATTTTAATAAGCCAAGTATGATCAAAGCGACCGTGCTAGAACCACGGAACTCGGGAGTGCCTGACACCTTCTCCCGGGTTAACAAAATTCTTTACTCGGAGTTCTGGTTCGCGGACCGTTAAACAGAATCAATCTTTCCTCGATTCGGGATTTTAAACTGGTGACTTGGGACACCATAAATTATCACAGGTGGTGACTCTGAATTTTAATTGAAATAAACAATCCCGTTTCGATTGTCCTTTAATTGAAAAAACTCCCTTGTATTTATACCCTTTACGGGGTGTAGGTAAAAAGGAGGTGTGACAGCTCTGGCGACTCTACTGGGGATTGAACCCAGAATCTCTGGTTCAGGGTTCAAGAATTCAAGCTTGTTAACATGATTTTTACTTGGCTTTATTTATTGTTAATATTACTATATTCTGTGAATCTTTTGTGCTAAATGCTATCTGTTTACCGCTTTAATATTATCTGGATTGTATATAACTGTTTTCTTACGCCACCCATCTGAGTCTTCTTTTTCTGTAGAAATTATACCAAATAGAACAAGGTTGGGCAAGCGACAAGGCCGAGTAGACTTCAGTGCTCCCGGTACGTCGCCCCCTCCTCGGCCCCAGTTGTCCGCTCGGGTCCCAAGTCTAGACCAAAACCCCAGGATTTAAACCTAGAAAAACACAGCCCCATGCCGGATTCCTAGTAGGAACGTTTGTTTGCATCATGTGCATTTAACTTAGGGGACTCAACACAGGGGTTGGGTCCGTCTATGACAGGTATGCCCGAAAGAACAGACCATCCTGATGCATTCTACGTGCTATGTGAACATTTATTTTGGCTTGCATGTCGACGGCCAAGGAAAATAAAGCGAAAAATGGGGGAAAACCAAGAGTGATATAGGGAAGGAAATAAAACCCGGTTCTAAACATCCCGGTATTTGAAAACGTCCTGAAACTCTGCCTAAAAAATTTCAAAAAAGAGTTATTTCAAAAGAGTCAAACACTGTGTTCTTTCAAATGTGTCAAAACTGACCGAACTACGTAGGTCTGATTCTCACCGTATGTAGGATACGTAGGCAACCTACATAAGGTTCGGCCTTATTTTTGAAAAAAAAGAAAAGAAAAACAAGAAAAGAGAGTTGGTGGTCGAGTGATTGCAATCTTGATTTTTGGTCAAAATAAGCCGATCCAGCTTCGGCTATGTCTTAAACCATTCTTAACGAGGTAGCCTCAGAGTATTTTTCAGTTGTCGAAAGGCTATTTTCGTAAAAGAATGGACAAGTTTGTGAAGGGTCGTAAAATAATTCCCCCTGGCTTCAAAATTCGCGTGAAATTGGAAAGGGGTCGCATTTGCAAAAACAGCCATTTGGCTAAAGTTGGCATATAGGGGAAGAGATTATGGTTCTTTTCTTCTTTTATTTTCTCTTTTTTCTTTTCTTCTTCAAAAAATTGTTTACAAAAGGGTTAACTCGAGTCAACCCTAACCTTAATCTTCCACAAGAACAAATGAATACCATCCAGGAACCGCCAGAAGTGGTTAGGGAACATGCTCGGCTACACTTGCATATGTGGTGGAATGATCTAGATGAAGATGGTCAGAAATGGGTGAAAAAGCACTTGGGTGCTCTTATAGACATCTTTGAAATCAAACCACGGGAAGATCTGATCAAAGCTTTGGTAACTTTCTAGGATCGTATCCACAATGTCTTTCGTTTCTCGGATTTCGAGATCACCCCTACTTTGGAGGAGATAGTCGGGTACAATGAATTCGGAAGGGATTTGAGGAAGCAACAACTTATATTTCCAAGGGCTCCATCGGTGCACAAGTTCTTTGACCTCATGAATATTAGTAAACAGATGAATAAGGAACGTGTGAGCAGCGGGTGTTGTGCTTTCCATTTTTTATACTTCAGGTTCGGGCACTCTACCGGTTTTGAAACGCATGAAAAGTGTCTGAGTTATAAGCAAGATAAGGGCCTTTGGCAGATTCATCGCCCGTTCGCATTTATTGTGGCATTCTTGGGGATCTTGGTTTTTCCAAATGAGAAAAGGACGGTGGATATTTGTATGGCTAGAATTGCACAAATCCTTACTACCAAGGAAGATCATACACTTGCCCCATTGGTGCTGGCGGATATTTATCGAGCAATGACTCTATGCAAAGTAGGGGCTCAATTTTTCGAAGGTTGCAGCATCCTTCTGCAAATGTGGTTGATCGAGCACCTTCGCCATCATCCCAGATTCATGAGTTATGGTTCGAGCCCGAATAACTTCATCACTAGTTACGAGGAGAGGGTAAAAGATTATAACGCACTAGAAGGGTTTGAAGCATGGGTCTCTCACTTGAAAGTTCTTAACGCAGGTCAGGTCGAGTGGACTATAGGATGGCTCCCGAGGACAGAAGCCATCTATATGACTACTACCAAAGGTTACCTGAGGTTAATGGGTGTAAGAAGTATCCAGCCATATGCACTGCAGAGGGTCTTGAGGCAATTGGGAAGATATCAGATTGTGCCTGAAGATGAAGATCTAAGAACCCAGGTCATAGAGTTACATCCAGAAGCCGCATTGCTCGAGGCTATATTTCAGCAGGATTGGAATAGCTGCCTGTATCTAAAAAATGGCACCCAGGTACCAGACATCGCCAAGGGGGAGGTAGATCCAAATTATGCTGCTTGGTTTGAGAAAATGTCTTATGTAAACGATGAGCCAGAGCCCGAAAGGCCTGCCAAAAGGCCTCATGTTCAAGCCTTTGATGATAAAATTTAGGAGAGGTTAGCTTGGGGGAGAAGGAAAAGGAATATAAGACCATCATCCATGGCCTACGAGAAGAGTTGAGAAATGTCACCTTCAATAATGATTTGCAGGCACAAGAGGCCGAAGGTGAAAGGAGAAGATTGGTGCGAGAAAATGAAGCCCTCAGAGCTCAGGTTCAACAGTTGAAAATTGAAGCCGATAACCCAGGCCGAAGCAGGAAAGACGAAAGGCTCATTTACAACCTCACACAAACGGTACGTGACTATGAAGATGACCTATAGAAAGTTGAGTCTAAACTAGCAAAAGCACGGGCGAGGTTGGCTAAAAGCGCCGAAAGGCGTGCAGCTTTCGTTCAACAGATGAAAAAAAGATATGAAAAAGGGGTCACAGGTTGGGAAAAGGCAATTGGCAACCTCGAGGGTGAAATGGCTAAACAAGCTAAAGATTTTAAGGCTGAAAGAGAACATTGGCACGGCTAGAAAGAGACTTACAACAAATCCAAGAGCAGAACCAGGTAGCCGAATGAACTTTGGAAGCCAAAACCGAACAAATTGGGCATTTGTTGCAAGAGAAGGGCATCATAAGAGAGCGAGTCAAAAGGTTCGCCAATTATATCGCAATGAAGTGCAGTAGCTGTGAGGATATGACGAGATCTATGTTCTTCGCTACTGTGATGATTTTTGTTCGCGGGGTAATGGAAGATCTCTACCACCTTCAAAGAGATTTAGCGAGTCGGCCCGCAACAAGGCCGAATGACACCCCGCGGGTCCCGGGGACAATTGAGGCATTGATGTATTCGTGATTTCTTGAGTCTGTATTTTTTTTCCATTAAAGTCTACCAGTTGTTTTGGAGTCTGTATTTCTGTTATCAGAGTATGTGGGTTGTTTGTTTTTGAGTCTGTATCTCGAGTTTGTTAGTTTCAGTCTTTGTAATAGCGTTTTTATATATATATGAAAACTGAAAATCCCAAAATGTTTTACTTCACACTTATCCCCAAGAACTACGCTTGGTCTGATTCATGCGGGGTCATGATACGTAGGTAATCTCTATAGGATTCGACCGTAACCAAATAAAAGAGAGAAAGAAAGAGCAGAAAAACAAGAAAGAAAAGAGAGAAAATAAAAATCAAGAGAGAATAAAAACAAAAAGAGAAAGAAAGGAAGGAAAAGAAAAAGAAAGAAAAGGGGGAGGTTTGCAATCGAAAGTAAGAAAAGGCCGGAATGACGCATGCAACCGATCAAATACATAATAGAGACGGTTAATTGTTTAGGTGCATTCATGCCCAATGTGCGGTTACCAATCTGTTAAAGCCTGATCGCTAACAAGGTTGTTGTTTGATGTATTAAGTTCAGGCAGGTGGTTAGTTGATCGGCATTCTGGCAACTCACTCATACAACACCCGATCAAAAGATAGGCTGAATATGGCCAACCAGGAACCGGAAACAAGTAATGTCGACCCATCGAAAGAGGTGGAATAGATGGACGTTAATGCGATGAGGGAAGAAATGTATAAGCTGAAGCAGCAGATGGCTAAAATGTACCAAGCCTGGGCGAAAGGGCATCCACCACCAGCTTATCCTGCCAACCCTACTTACATCCCACCATCAGCCCAACCTCCGGAGCCTCCCACTGTGAACTCATCTCCAGCCTTTCATCTCTACCAACAATGCCATGGCGCCACTTCCCATACCTCTCAAGCTCCACCACCTAAACAAGTCACATACCCTTCCCCACCAATTACACATATTTTTGTGGCACCTCCACCTGCTACATTACACCGATCTTCCAGTGAACCCCTGTTCCAAACTCACGACAACCAGTACTATCCCCTGAACCCACCTTCAAAGTTCCAGAACCATATCCTTACACCCCTCATCTTGATATCCCGATAGAGACCCAGAAACCACCCAAATATCCTGAGCATGAAGAGATGATCAGAAAGGTCAAAAGCTTAGAACAGTCATTCCGAGATATGAGGGGTTGGGAGGTCAAATAAGTGTGGCATATAAGGATTTATGTCTGTTCCCAGATGTTCAGTTGCCAGCGGGGTTCAAAATGCCCAAATTTGATCTGTACGATGGGCATGGTGACCCGGTAGCACACTTAAGAGGATTCTGTAGCAAGATGAGAGGAGCAGGTGGAAGAGATGAATTGTTGATGGCATATTTCAGCCAAAGTTTGAGTGGATCGGCTTTAGAATGGTATACCAGACAAGATCACAACAGGTGGTATACATGGGACGATTTGGCCCAGGCCTTTGCCTGCCATTTTCAGTACAACCTCGAAATTATCCTAGACCGTCTGTCATTGACAAAGCTTGAAAAAAAGCCCGATGAGAGCTTCAGGGAATATGGATTCCGTTGGAGAGAGCAAGAAGCGAGGGTAGACCCTCCGATGAAAGAAAGCGAGATGGTTGATTATTTCTTGCAAGCTCTGGAGCCCACTTATTTCGGTCACTTGGTGTCAGCAGTGGGCAAGTCCTTTAATGAAGTCGTGAAAATGGGAGGCATGGTTGAAGAGGGACTCAAGTCTAACAAGATCATGAGTTATTCAGCAATCAAGGAGACTACTCAGGCTATTCAAAATGGTACTGGGGGTGTGCTCGGGAAGAAGAAGAAGGAAGATGTTGCGATAATTGAGTCGGGAGCTTGGGTTGGATCCAGGAACCTTCCCCGTTACTACAACCAGCCGCGACCTTATCTCTAAACTTACCCCCACACTCCATATAACCCACCACAACACTATTATCCACCGCCAGATCCCTATTTTTCTGTCCATCACGCAAAAACCTTTACCTAGCCACCCGCTCACTCACAATGGCGTGCGCCAGCTCCACAAAACCCATACCAAGCTCCACAAAATAACTACCCACCCCCAAAAGCCCACAGAAATCCTCCTGTAATGGGTTTTCGACCCAACCAAGCCTTTAAGAATGAGAGGTTGCAGAAGCAAAAGACTTTCACTCCATTGGGAGGATCGTATGCTAGCCTATTCCACAGACTAAGACAGTTGGGTATGTTGAATCCGATCAAGTCTAAATTGTCGAATCCCCCCCCCCAGAAATCTTGACCGCTCGGTGAGTTGTGAGTATTGTTCAGGGGCCCCAGGACATGACACACAAAAATGCTGGAAATTGAAAACAGCCATTCAAGAACTCATTGACACCAATCAGATTGAGGTCCAAGCTTCGGATGCACCCAATATCAATCAGAATCCCTTGCCAGCCCATCATGAAACAAATGTGATTGAGATAGTGCATAAGGGAGGGGAGCCTAAGAAGCCTTCACAAACCGTCATAATGATTCGGGCTAGTGAAGCTAGACCATTTGAACAGTCAACAAGTGAGAAGTCTGTGATCAAGTTGAACAGGGCAAATAATGAACCATTTGTGGAGGTCAAGAAGGGGTCCTCCAGTGACGTCGCAGGAAAACATGAAAGAGCAAAAGTGGTTGTGCCGGGAGTGATGAACAAGCCCGTGGTAATTGTGAAGGGCGCCCCCACAGATCCTGTCGTTATCAAACCGGTAACTCAATTACCGATAGTTGACAGCAAGGCAATCCCATGGAAATATGAACGAGTGACCGTGACTTACAAAAGGAAAGAGGTTAAAGAAGAAGTGTGTGAGACTCATGGTTTGACTCGATCGGGGAGATGCTTTGCCCCCGAAGAATTGAGAAAAGCTAAGACCTCAAAAGATAATCCAGTATTGGTGAAGAAAGCGGTGACTGAGGAAGAAGCATAGGAGTTCTTGAGAAAAATGAAAGTGCATGACTATTCCATTGTGGAGCAGTTGAGGAAAACACCGGCTCAGATTTCATTATTGTCATTATTGATCCATTCCGACGAGCACCGTCAAGCTTTGATGAAGATATTGAACGAGGCTCACGTTCGTGACAAAATCTCAGTATACCACTTGGAAAAGATAGTTAACAAGATATTTGATGTAAACAGAGTCACTTTTTCTGATGATGAGTTGCCTGTGGAGGGTACCAAGCACAATAGAGCCCTCTATCTGACGGTGAAATGCGAAGATTCCGTGGTTACTCAGGTACTGGTTGACAACGGGTCTAGCATGAACATTTGTCCTCTCTCCACATTGAACAAGCTGAAAGTGGAGGATGAAAGAATTCACAAGAACAATATTTGCGTTCAGGGATTCGATGGTGGAGGGAAGGATTCAGTCGGGAACATAGTGCTTGAGCTCACAATAGGGCCAGTCGAATTCACTATGGAATTCCAGGTGCTCGATGTGGCTGTTTCGTACAATCTGTTGTTGGGACGATCCTGGATCCATACGTCCAAAGCAATCCCATCTACTCTGCATCAAATGGTCAAGTTTGAATGGGATCGACCGAAAATTGTTGTACACGGCAAAGATAATTTGTGTGTGCCCAACGGTGCCATTGTTCGGTTCATAGAGGTTGACGATGATAAGGTACCATGGGTTTATCAGGTTTTTGACACAGTATCGGTAGAGAAAATTACGGAAGGAAAGTGCGTTCCAACTCCAAAGATGGTTGCGGCATCAGATATGGTAGCTGTTGAAATGTTGAAAAATGGTTTCGTACCGGGCAAGGGTCTGGGTGCGTCTCTGCAAGGTATTGTGCAGCCAGCTTCTCTTCCAAAGAATTTGGATACTTCTGGTCTGGGGTTCAAGCCTACCGTTACAGACATGAGAAGAGCTAGAAAAATGAAACAGAAAGCCTGGGCATTGCCAAAGCCAATCTCGCGTCTATCTAGGTCATTCGTCAGGCCGGGTATCAGAAGGCAACTGTTGTCAAAGGTTCCTGGACCACTGATTGGTGCCGATGGAGACTTGGAGAAGGGGTTCGAAAGGTTATTCGCCGAGGTTAACATGGTTCAGGCTGGGGAAGAGTCCAGCAGGGTAGATGTTCAATTCGTGGGACCACGTGCAAGAGTCAACAACTGGGAAGCTACTCCTCTTCCTATCCGGAGGGAGTCTTGGTAGTGGGTTTTGATTTTCTTTTATTGTCTGGATTATTCAAGGGTCTGTAATTTAGATATTATGTTCCGTCCAGTTGGATGTGTTAAAACCCTGTTATCTTTAAATTCAATGAAATGCAATTGTTCCCTTTCCCCCACTTCTTCTAATTTTATTTTTGTTTTCTTCTTTTGTACAGTTCTTTTTATGCTAATATCAATGACATGACATGCATGAGGAATCTTCGGCCCAGTTTTAAAAGCCAATCTAACTCTGAAATAATAATACAAGAAATTGAGTGTGATGACGAGTTGGAATTTGATGATGATGAGGCCTCTGAAGAAATTAGTAAGGAACTAAGTCATTTTGAGGAAAAGCCCAAACCTAATTTGAAAGATACACAAGCAGTTAATCTAGGGGACCAAGAAAATGTCCGTGAAACTAAGATAAGTGTACATCTGGAACCTCAACTCATGGAGGAGATAATTAAAGCATTGTTCGAATACAAAGATGTTTTTGCATGGTCCTATGACGACATGCCGGGTCTAAGCACTGATTTAGCGGTTCACAAGTTGCCCACTAACCCGACATTCCCTCCTGTCCCACCTGGTTAGCCAATGTTGTGCCTGTACCGAAGAAGGATGGCAGGACCAGGGTGTGTGTTGACTATCGGGATCTCAACAAGGCGAGTCCAAAAGACAATTTCCCATTGTCGAACATCCATATCTTGATTAATAATTGTGCCAAACATGAGATTGGTTCTTTTGTGGATTGTTACGCGGGTTATCATCAGATCTTAATGGACGAGGAAGACGCAGAAAAGACGGCATTCATCACGCCGTGGGGAACGTACTGCTACCAGGTCATTCCATTTGGCTTGAAGAATGCTGGGAAAACCTACATGAGGGCACTGACAACAATATTCCATGATATGATACACTAGGAAATCGAGGTGTACGTGGATGATGTGATCGTGAAGTCTAGAAAGCAGTCTGACCATGTCAGGGATCTGAAGAAGTTCTTTCGAAGGTTTCGCAGGTACAATCTCAAGCTTAATCCTGCAAAGTGTGCTTTTGGGGTGCCGTCTGGAAAGTTGTTGGGGTTCGTAGTCAGCCGCCGGGGCATTGAACTGGATCCATCGAAGGTCAAGGCCATCCAGGAATTGCCACCTCCGAGGAACAAGACCGAGGTGATGAGTTTGTTGGGGAGATTGAATTATATCAGCAGGTTCATCGCTCAGCTCACAACAACTTGCGAGCCTATCTTCAAACTATTAAAGAAAGACGTTGCGGTCAAATGGACAGATGAATGCCAGGAGGTGTTTGATAAGATAAAGGGGTATTTGTCAAATCCACCTGTGTTGGTCCCGCCAGAACCAGGGCGACCGTTGATTTTATATTTGACGGTTTTGGACAATTCATTCGGCTGTGTATTGGGTCAACATGACATCACTGGCAAGAAGGAGCAGGCCATATATTATTTCAGTAAGAAATTCACGTCGTACGAGGTCAAGTACACTCAGCTTGAGAGGACATGTTGCGCCCTAACCTGGGTGGCGCAGAAGCTGAAACATTATTTGTCATCTTACACTACCTATCTCATATCTCGCTTGGATCCATTGAAGTATATCTTTCAGAAGCCTATGCCCACAGGGAGGCTTGCAAAGTGGCAGATCCTGCTCACAGAGTTTGACATTGTCTACGTGACTTGAACTACAATGAAAGCACAGGCTATTTGGCCGAGAACCCGGTTGATGAAGATTATGAACCTTTGAAAACTTATTTCCCTGATGAAGAGGTGATGCACATTGATGAGTTGAAACAAGTCGAGAATCCGGGGTGGAAACTTTTCTTTGACGGGGCCGCAAACATGAAGGGCATAGGGATAGGAGCAGTACTTATTTTTGAAACAGGGCAACACTACCCCGTTACAGCTCAGCTTTGTTTTTACTGCACCAACAACATGACTGAGAACGAGGAATGCATTCTGGGTTTGAGGTTAGCTATGGATATGGGTGTCCAGGAAGTCTTGGTCTTGGGTGACTCGGACCTCCTGGTGCACCAGATTTAGGGAGAATGGGAAACACATGAATTGAAACTCATACCGTACAGACAATGTTTGCATGATCTTTGTCAACGATTTCAGTCAATAGAATTCAGGCATATACCAAGGATCCATAATGAAGTCGTCGATGCTTTGGCTACTCTGGCGTCAATGTTACACCATCCAGATAAGGCTTATGTGGACCTTTTACAGATTCAGGTCCGTGATCAGTATGCTTACTGTAATATGGTAGAAGAAGAACTTGATGGGGAGCCATGGTTCCATGATATCAAAGAATACCTTCGGATGGGGGTATATCCGGTACAGGCCACAGGTGATCAGAAAAGAACAATTCGATGATTGGCAAGTGGATTTTTCTTCAGTGGAGGGGTATTGTATAAAAAGAACTCCAGATCTGCGATTGCTCAGATGCATAGATGCTAGACATGCCACAGTTATCATGACTGAGGTACACTCCGGAGTTTATGGACCGCATATGAGTGGGTACGTTCTGGCAAAGAAGATTCTCCGAGCAGGTTATTACTGGCTCACTATGGAGTGAGATTGCAATAGTTTTATGCGCAAATGTCATCAGTGCCAGGTGCACAAAAATTTGATTCATTCCCCACCATCTGAATTGCATACAATGTCGGCACCATGGCCCTTTGTTGCATGGGGCATGGATGTCATTGGGCCAATCGAGCCAGCAGCATCAAACGGACACAGATTTATTCTGGTAGCCATCGATTATTTCACCAAGTGGGTTGAAGCGAAAACTTTCAAATCTGTGACCAAGAAAGCAGTGGTCAATTTTGTGCATTCAAATATCATCTGTCGGTTTGGGATTCCGAAGGTAATCATCACGGACAATGGTGCTAATCTCAACAGTCATCTGATGATGGAAACCTGTCATCAATTTAAGATTATACATCGCAATTCCACCCCATATCGCCCCAAAGCGAATGGAGCAGTCGATGTATCCAATAAGAACATAAAGAAGATACTTCGGAAAATGGTGGAAGGGTCCAGACAATGGCATGAGAAGTTACCTTTCGCATTATTGGGTTATCGCACTACCATTCGCACTTCAATAGGGGCCACTCCTTATTTGTTGGTGTATGGCACGGAGGCAGTAATACCCGCAAAAATTGAAATCCCATCCCTTCAGATTGTCACTGAGGTAGAAATTGATGACGTTGAATGGGTCAAAACCCGTTTGGAGCAATTAAGTCTGATTGATGAAAAGAGATTGGCAGCAGTATATCACAGCCAATTGTACCAACAGAGAATGGCGAGAGCATATAACAAGAAGGTACGTCCACAGAAGTTTGAAGTGGGTCATTTAGTGTTGACACGTATCTTGCCTCATCAGGCTGAAGCAAAAGGAAAGTTCGCCCCAAACTGGCAGGGGCCATTTGTCGTAACTAGAGTGGTAACCAATGGCGCATTATATTTGACAGATGTAGAAGGGAAATGTGTGGAAATGGCTATGAATTCCGATGCAGTCAACAGATACTATGTATGATTTCTTTGTTTGATTGTACTTGTTTGTATTTGGCATATTTTGAAGATTGAAATGACGAAGGCGTTTTGTTCTGCTATCTAAACACTTGATCCCTCGTCACCCCTTTTGAGCCTTATTTATTTTCTTTCTTACCCCTCTTTCGGAATCAGTAGTGAATATCAGAAACACAAGTGTGAAAGATAAGAAAAGGAAGAAAAGGAAAAGAGAAAGAAAGGAGAGAGAAAGAAAAGAAAAAAAGAAGGAAAAGAAAGAGGAAAAGAGAAAAGAAGAAGAAAAACAATAAAAAGAAAAAAGAAAAAAAAAAGAAGAAGAAAGAGAAAAGAAAAATCACAATAACAAAGTAATTTCTATGACATGAACTACGTTCGACCTGATTCCTTTTAAGGATACGTAGGTAGCCTCACGGTTCGGTCTCATCAAACAAAAATCCAAAAGCCCCAAGCAAGAAACTGGGGCAGAAGTCGTAGTTGTTGTGAGAAACCTGATTCCGAAAGTTGTAACTTTAACCCATTTGAATTGTTTTGAGCCTTTTATACCCTTTCTTTCTAACCCTGCCCAAAAGCCCACATTACGGTCCAAAGAAAGACCTCCTGATCAGTCTTTGAGAAATGCCAAGTCGAGCAGGTAAAGGTAATTCATGTCAAGGGCAACACTTTGGTTCAACAGGAAAAATAAAAATGAAAGAGTCTTATTGGTGAAATCCTTCACAGGCACCGTAAGGCGACGGTAGTTGAGAGAATCTTATTGGTGAAAACCTTCACATGCACCGTAAGGCGACGGGAGTTGAGAGAAATAAAATGAGAGAGTCTTATTGGTGAAAACCCTCACGGGCACCTTGAGGCGAAAGTGAGTTGAAAAATAAACAAGTGAGAAAGGCATGTTGGTGGAAAACTGTTTCAAGGCACCGCAGGATGAATAAGGTCAAGGTTTGGGTAAAGTAATTCGGTCATGGAAATTCTGAGGCGACAAAGTACGGCAACTAAAAGTTGATTGGTTGGACAGATTGGGCCAATTAATTCGAAATTCATGTCATGATCATTGGTACCAGTTGTTCCACTCAGATAAGTTTCTTTTTCTTTTTCTTTTTCCCTTTGTAGCAGTTATCTGGTTTTGGATTCTTCTTATCCTTAACCCGCAAAGTCATTGCATTTCACTTTCTTTTGGGTTTATTTGTCTAAGAGGTTTTAATGTCAGTCTTGTCCCAAGTAAGTGGAAAAGAGTTTCAAAGCTCACTACCAACTCCCAAAATTGCAAATCACAATGTGGTCAGAGTATACTAAAGACAGCATGATGTAAGGTGGGGTACAAGGAATCACCAAAAGTTTCATCGGTGAAATGATTTGGTAATGTCATGGGAGATGCAAAGGTTCAGATAAAGGGGCCAGAGGTGTGAAACAACAACACGGGTATAGAACACTCGGTTCGTCAAAGGTCGTGGGATTTGAAAGTCAGTCAGAAAGTCAAAGCGGTTCAGGGCCAGTTCAGGAAAGCCATTCAGAACAAAACAATGCAGCAGAGAGATCTTCAGCAAGAATGCCATCAGCTAACCACCACTTTAAACTGACAAATTTTTCTTTGATTGAAACAGGGGCAGAAAATTGGTTTGCTTCGGAGAAACTCTCTGCAGGGTAAAGAGCAAGCATCAAAACAGGTTTGACCGTAAACTTTCAGGACCCTCCTGGAAAATGGGACCTAGTTTAAAGTTCAGAAATAGCATAATCTAGCATAAATGTATCCCAAGGGAATATGAGTTGGCTTAGAAGTTTGCATGTTCGAGATAGGATTCAATTAGGAGTTTCCAGGACCCTCCTGAATAATGGGACTTAGCTTTAAGATTTCGATTAGATAACAACAATTTAGCATAAACTCTGTTGTAGGGTAGTATAATTCAGCCATGAAAGTTATCACCCTTAAGATAAAACTTGACTTTTGATTTTCAGGACCCTCCTGGATAATGGGGAGTAGGTTAAGACCCTCTTAGATTACAAGATTTAGTAGAAATCATACCTGTAGAGGACATAACTTAGGTTTTAAAAATTATCGTTTAAAAGTTGTCAGGACCTCCTGAATAATGGGATCTAGCTTTCAATTCTTAGTAATACTTGGTAATATGATTTAGTTTTACACTCACATCTGTGCCCAGCCACCAAACAGGGGCAGGAAATTTTCTTTGTTTTGTCTATTTTGAAGTCAGGAGCCCGGCTGGAGAGTAGGGAATACTTTCAAATGTTGAGGTCAGGAGCCCGCCTGGAGAGTAGGGAATACTTTCAAATGTTGAAGTCAGGAGCCCGCCTGGAAAGCAGGGAATACATTTCAAGCCAGCAGTCAGGAGCCCGCCTGGAAAGTAGGGAATACTTTCAAGTTTAGCAGTCAGGATCCCGCCTGGAAAGCAGGGAATACTTTCAAGCGTAGCAATCAGGAGCCCGCCTGGAGAACAAGGGAATACAATTTAAATTTTAGTTGTCGAATTCTTTGTTGAAGTCAGGAGCCCGCCTGGAGAGCAGGGAGTACTTTCAAATTAGCAGTCAGGAGCCCGCCTAGAGAGCAGGGAATACTTTCAAATGCATGTAGTCAGGAGCCCGCCTGGAGAGCAGGGAATACATTTCAAGTTGAAGTCAGGATCCCACTTGGAGAGCAGGGAATATTTTCAAGCGTAGCAATCAGGAGCCCGCCTGGAGAACAAGGGAGTACAATTTAAATTTTAGCTGTCTAATTCTTTGTTGAAGTCAGGAGCCCGCCTGGAGAGCAGGGAGTACTTTCAAATTAGCAGTCAGGAGCCCACCTAGAAAACAGGGAACACTTTCAGATTAGCAGTCAGGAGCCCGCCTGGATAACATGGGAATACATTCACATTTTAAAGTCAGGAGCCCGCCTGGATAGAATGGGAATACATATCAAGCTCAGCAGTCAGGCATCCACCTGGAGAAAGGGAAGCATCTCAGTTTACAATTCAAGACGGCAACAAAGGAATTTTACCGAGAGAATACAAGGCAACAAGAGACATAAGATCAAGTTTGAAGATCTAGATAGGCTTTTGTAAAGCAGAGATCATAGTCTAGTCTAGCTTCTTTTATTTTTGACACGGTGTAATAAGGGGTTCAGTGAGCAGCAGCAGCAGTACAATCACAGCTCCATGGTAGTCCCAGCTACCAGACATTCCCGAACTACACTAACCTGATTCCTTTTTAGCCAAGGATATGTAGGCAACCTCGGAAGCATGGTGCGGTCAAATCCTTTAAAAATGCTTCCCGCGGAGTATTCAAATGGGCAAAAATTGCTCGTATCCGCTCACTTATCTTTGCAAGAAAACTCTTCGTGTTTCCGGGAAAATAGGGGCAACTGTGAGCACGTGATTTTTTCCCTATATGAATTATTCCATCAAATTCAAAATAAAATAATTTCTTTCAGTGTTTGCAATTTTGTTGGATTTCATGGCATTTTTTGTTAATTATTTGCATTTGTCTGTGCACGTTTATTTTATTTAATTCATGAAAAATACAAAAAATATGTTGCATCTGCATTTAGGATTTAATTTTATATTTTTAGATTAATTAGTAAATTAGTTTGTTTATAAAAAATGAAAATCAAAAAAAATAATTCATTTTGCATTTTTACTTTTTAATTTTGAATTGTATAATTTTTATTTAAATTTAGGATTTAATTAATTATTGTAAATACCATGATGAGCGATTAATCTAATTGGGTAGGTTAATTTGATTTAAAATTTATTATTAATTAATTTAGGTTTAATTTTAATTTTAATTTTGAAAAGAAAAGAATTTTGAAATTGAAAAAAGGAAAAAGAAAGAAATGAAAGAAGGTCCAAATCTGGGCTAAAACCCATTTAATTGTCCCCAGCCCAAACAAAATTACCCAATACCCGGCCCAAAGTCCTTTGTCTTACCCATTCCAAGTAGTCCATCACCCAAGCCATCGAACCGACGTCGTAAGAGAGTGGAACGACGTCGTTTCGAGTTCAGTTTTGCTTTAAAAAATCCTGGCCCTTCATCTTGCTTCATCCGACGGCCCATAGCATATATCTTAATCCCATAAGAGTGTCTGAAACTTCAGAAGATACTCAGTTCATCCAAACACTCTTGTACTTCATCTCCTCCATGACAAAACCCTAATTCCCCATTGTTACCGGCGATACAGCTCCAAATCGCCACCAAATCTCGACCACATAATCCCTACAGTCCCTTAAACACTAAACTACAACCATTTTTCCCCAAACCTCTCCAATGATCTTTAATTTCAGATCGTAAAAAAAACGGAACCCTGATTCTTCCCTTACCTCTGTTCCGGCATGCAAGGTCGATGTTATTCACCAAGCATCGAGATCGTTTCGACCCGAAATGAGTGTTAGACGGTTGCTCTCACGAGAACAACCCGACTAACACTCGTTTTTTATCCAAATCAAACTGGCCGGAGTTTATCAAAGGCGTAAGGTGAGGTATTTCTTCTTCCGGTTTCTCTCTCCTCACTTATCTTTGTGTTTCTTCTTTATTTTCTACATCCTCTTCCCTTCTGTTAGTTTTCTCTGATAAAGTCACGGGGATATTAGCATCTTCTTTTGTTTCCTTTCCATCTATTTTCCTTGATTTGTCGATTCTGTTATTGGTTCTCAATTTCTAGTTACAAGCAATTTTAGTTTTGTTTTCCATAAAAAAGGGAGATAAGAGTCATTGGGTTTCTGTTTGGTTCTGGGCGCCGATTACTGATTTTAGTCATGGCTTAGCTCGAAAGTCAAGCCCAATCTGTTGGTTTGTGTTTGATAAATTGATAACAAGTTCACACAGATTGTTCTAAAATGCCCACAGCCTTGTTTCCTTTTCATTCGATTTGGGCTTGACTGTATTGAGCTGTTTAAGACAGGCCTTACTTGGCGTCTAGATTTACCAGGTCACATTGACTCACATCTATTTTGGGTCTGCCGGTAGTTTAAAGGGTAAATAACAGGGGTCTTAAAGGGTAATGTAGGTAAATTAGTATAGGGAATCTCATTGTAACAGAAAAGGAAGCTTCCAGGAAGTTGGGGGGCTGTTTTGAAACTCTGATATTTGAACTAAGGGTAGTTAAGCAAAAACAAAAATTGGCTAAGGATCTCTAAGCTAAAATGAAAATGTTGAGAGGTGCAAGGGGCAAAATCTGAGATTTGTGTTTGTTGCCCTAACACCCCTCTATAAAAGGATCATTTGCTAAAATTTTAAAGGGGAGATCTCTTTTTTTAAAAAAAAAATCAGATACAGCTAGAAATTCTGAAAATTACTGTTCCATCGAGATCTTCTACAATTCTTGAAGTTTATTTTAGTTTCTGGAGTATATTTGATTCATCTAGGTTTGAAAGTGGTTTGAATTAGGGAATGTGGCTTGTTTCTGCTACTATTGGTCTATTACTATTGCTTCCTCTTAGTTTCAAGCTAATTCTTAGTCTATTTTGTTGTTATTCAGGTACACATTTCTACATTCCACCTAATGTAAAGCTTGATTTGGAATCGAACTGGAAATATGGAGCTCTGAGTTGTATTCACAGTTAGCTGTGTTCATATTTTAGTTTACTTGTCTACTTTTTTTTTATTTCGCTTATTGCCTTTCAAACTCTGAATATGTGATCAAATACTGAGCTTCTGAACATCATATGACTTGGTAGTTTAGTTTGATGTCCATCTTAGTCTGATTCTTTAAATGTAGTCATTTGCATTACTTCTTCGTTTTAAGGTCAGGAGTTGGACTTGTTCAAATGCAGTAAATTCGATTTTTTTAAGACTTTAAATGTGTACTAAGTAAGGTTTTTAAGTCTACTGTAGTATGGATTTGAATCTTGTATGCAAGTTGAATTGATGGTTCAATGCCATAGCTTTTGAGTCTGATTTGTACGATAAGCTTCGATATTAGGAAATATCTGCTTTCCTATAGCAGGGGTTTAAGTTTGCTTCGTTATTTTTCTTTAGATCTAGTTTAAATTGGTTTCATGTTTAGCTTAGTTTGTTTTTTCTTTCAGAATTAGAGTCTTGTATTATAATCTTCTATTGCATTGTCTTTTAAAATTCAAGTGAAGCATTTTTGTTCAGTCATACCTTGGTTTATACGCGTACCAATCAGTCATGTGCTGGCCAGGGCCAGTAGGCCCAGCTGACTTTTGGGCCTGGTCTTGGAGGCCCCTTTGGAAATAGGGAGTGGTCTCGCCGCTCTCATTTGTCCTGAGCCTCCTCTTGAGTCTAAAAGTTTTATTGTTGCTGATATTAACTAATAGGGGTGGTCCAGCTTCTGAACATCTAACGCCCCTCCCCCTTTCCCTAATAGTTGCATACCTAGGCCTTAAATCGTGTTAGTTCAATTATTTGTGGTAATTCATTTGAGGCAAGCCATAATTAGACACTTAGTAACAAATGTCTCTTGTGTTAATTTCATAATATAGATGTAAAATAACAAATGTTCGTAGAGAAACCTTAGGGCCGTTTAAAATACTATCGTGATTGTGGACACGTTCGCGTGACACAGTTACGACTTCTAAAAAACAAAATCAGAGTATACGTTCATGTAACTTCGGCTAAACTTTCTTAATAAATAAACAAAGCATTATTAATTATGGACACGTTCGCGTGACATGATTTTTGACGCGCCAAAGGGAAAGAGTATACGTACGCGTAACTCAATTCTTTAGCTACGAATAATCAAGTGATTTAAAAGCGGTAAAGGGTAAATGCACATAGGATCTAAAGTCAGTAATTGAATAATTTTAATAAGCCAAGTATGATCAAAGCGACCGTGCTAGAACCACGGAACGCGGGAGTGCCTGACACCTTCTCCCAGGTTAACAGAATTCCTTACTCAGAGTTCTGGTTCGCGGACCGTTAAACAGAGTCAATCTTTCCTCGATTCGGGATTTTAAATGGGTGACTTCGGACACTATACATTATCCCAGGTGGAGACTTTGAATTTTAATTTAAATAAATGATCCCGTTTCGATTGTCCTTTAATTGGAAAAACTCCCTTGTATTTATACCCTTTACGGGATGTAGGTAAAAAGGAGGGTGACATACATGATAATGAAATACTGAATCATACTAAATTACATGATAATAGAATGCTAGATCACACTGAATTACACAATACTGGAATACTAAATAGGACTAGACTGAGACATGTATTCTTGAACTGATTATGAACAATGAAATTTCAGTTGTTTATGGTATACTGAGTAATCTATATTAAGACTCGAGGGCATCAAACCCAAGTCTATATTGAATACGCACTGAGCTCATAACGTTCAGAATGAAAGTGGTGAACGAGTTATGAAGCTAGAGAATATAAGTTCTACAACTATTCAAGGAACTAGGCTTAACTATATTTCTGAGGCAATTGGCAACGTGGTAAAAGAAACATAGTGTAGGGAAAATTATTAACATTCCCAAACATAGAGAGTTAGTCTCACATACCTCAATTTCACCCTTAGTGATACTACAATGATCCACAATACTAAGAACCTTCAATCTACAATAGCAACATTCAATGGAACCCAATATTAGTAACAAATTCCATAACTTAAGCCATTTAGGAATATTATTAAACATTGTGTAGGCATAAATCTCTACATCTCATCACCATATAATTAGTTCATTTAACTATCACCATTCATCAACAATTTATCCCACCATCATTATTAGCCAATTTATAACTTCCAAAATCACATATATGACCATCCATCCACACCCAACCAACAAAGTTCCATTAAATAATCATCTTTCAATCTCTATAATAGTTGTGTAATCAAATTGGGAACTTATGATTTCCAATCACCATACCAAGAGTTCCAATACTTATTCATACTTATATTCCCTAATAAATCCATACATGTAAGTCTAAGGGTGTAGGATTACCTTTTTGGAAGAAATTTTGCAAAACCCTCTTTTGAGTTCTTGAAGAAATCCCTTGAAGATTTAGGTATTTTATGTATAGATTTCATCAATACTAGTGTATAAATGATGGAATTCACACCAAGATAATGGGGATTGCTTACCTTGAAGATGGTAGGGGTTGGAGGTCTTGAGAGAGTGGAGGAAAACCCTAAAATTCGTCCAAATAAAGTGGGGGAAATAATTCCCGAATGTTTTATATCAAAATAGGGTCGGGTTGAAAAAAAACGAAGATTTGCACAGTCGCGGTGCATGGGGTGTCGCGTTGGCAGCGTGTTAATGAAATATGTGACTAGGAACGAAATTTGGAGGTGCTATGATAATCTACACAGCCTCGACGCATGGGGCGGGGCGGTAGTGTAAAATTCTGCCAGCGTTTGGTAATTTCGTCGTAACTTCTGGTAGAAGTGTCCAAATGATGAGCGGTTTGAAGAGTTAGAAACTAGACTCAAAGATATTTAATTTGATATATTGTGAATCACATAAAACCTTATATAAATGTAGATATACTCATCCAAAATATAGTCGTGTGCATGCACATTTAGAATTTTAGTCTATCATATAATTTTCCAACTTGGCTTAGACTTAGGTCTTTCCTTGGACCCCAAATCACTTATGATATGCCTCGTACACTTATTAACATAACCAATTGATAACGATCACATTAATACTCATTTAATGCATCCACAACTGATTCAAATTTACGGAGTGTTACATTATCTCCCCCTTGGGTTCCTGGCTGTATCTTCGGCTAACTCTGGACCTTAAATGGGTCTGGTGGGAACATGAACTTTCATTAACACTTGCATACTAAACTAAATGAATACATGATTACTGAACTGATGAGGTACTAGACTGAATGGCTACTAAACTGACTAAGTACTAAAATGCATGGAGATTGTAATATAAGGTCTGAATGAGAAGGTTAGATACCTTCGACATTTCTCCAAAATACCGACCAGCTAACAGAAAATAACACTAGCTCCATAGGGATAATAATATGCATAACATGATACATATACATGAACACTTGTCCGTTATGGATACGTGTATTCTGAACTAACGTGGATATATGAATACTGAACTGGCACGAATAATCGAGTGCTGAACTGACGTGAATATCTGATCACTAAACTCACATCAATATTTAAGTATTAAGCTGCCATGAATATCTGAGTACTGAACTGACATGAGTATCAGAGTACTGTACTGACTTAAATGTTCTAATCATGAAATTTGAATACTGGAAACACAAATGTCGTGACATGAGATTTGTATACTAGAAACTTGAATGTTATAGCATGACACGTAATACTGGTGTACAACTGCTAATTATGGTGGAAATTCTAACTCATAAGGTACTTACCCGATCCTTCATAGGATCCTATATGGGCCGACGTATCTGCGTTGAGCTTTCCTTTCTTCCCAAATTTTATAACACCTTTCACATGCAAAACTTTTAGAAACACCCAATAATCAACTTGAAACTCTAGGTCTCTATGCTGCATGTTCAAATAGGACTTTTGGCAACTCTGAGCTGTCTTCAAATGCTCTTGAATCAACTTGACTTTCTCCATAGACTGATTGACCAAATCTGGTCCCAGCAACTCCGTTCGAACCAACTAATTGGCAATCTACACCTTCGCCCATAAAAATCATTCTTTCAAAATAAGCGAGATAATCTTATTATAAGGTCCATATTTACCATCTCCACTAAAGGATGTGTGTATTTTGATAAACACTTGGTTTTCTGCTGCTCGACTTTCACTTGCTAAAAATTAAGACACTTGGCCACAAAGTCTGCAACTTTCTTTTTTATGTTGTTCCACCAATAAATCTCCTTAAGATCATGATACGTATTTGGGAAACCTAGGTGGATAGAATACCTGGAATTATGGGCTTCTAACCCCCGAAGGTTTTATATCAAAATAGAGTCGGGTTGGAAAAAAACGAAGATTTGCACAGCCGCGATGCATGGAGCGCCACGTGGGGCAGTGTGGTAATGAAATATGTGACTAGGAACGAAATTTGGAGGTTCTATGATAATCTACACAGCCGTGCCGCATGGCGCGACGCATGGGGTGGCGCAGTAGTGTAAAATTCTGTCAATGTTTGGTAATTTGGTCGTAACTTCTGGTAGGAGTGTCCAAATAGCGAACGGTTTGAAGTGTTAGAAACTAGACTCAAAGATATTTAATTTGATAGGTTGTGAATCACATAAAACCTTATATAAATGTAGATATGCTCATCTAAAGTATAGTCTTGTGCGTGCTCATTTAGAATTTTAGTCTATCATGTAATTTTTCAACTTGGCTTAGACTTAGGTCTTTCCTTGGACCCCAAATCACTTATGATATGCCTCGTACACTTATTATCCTAACTAATTGATAACCGTCACATTAATACTCATTTAATGCATCCACAACTGATTCAAATTTACGGGGTGTTACAAAAAATTAATTAAATTCAAAATTAAATATTTTTAAAAAGTAAACACTAATTTCCTACCTTAGCATCAACTAGAATTTATATTTTTAATATGCATATAGTATGACGAGATTAGTTTTTCTTTTTCTTAATTAACAACGAACTAGAAAAGTTTTAAGTGGCCAATAATTATTTTTTTTAAAATAAAATATTACTTTAACTGGCCAATGATTAATTTGGTTACTTTGATATATTATTAATTATTAAATTGCTCTTCAGCATATAAAAAGGTCAAGTTTTAATACCCAAAGAAAATTGACAATACTTACAAATTTCATGAATTTTAAAAATTGTATGGACTATAATGATGGAATCAACAAATAATATTAAACCTAAATTAAAAAACCTTAACGTATAACTTATTAAAGCAATTCCTGAACCTAAGGAAAGTGAAAGAAAAGTACTAAAAAAATATTTATGTAACATTAAAAAAAGAAGGGCTAGAAATATAGAGAATTCACATTTTAATTACGAGATTCCTTGTCAAATATCAAGATTCTTGTACACTCTAAATAAACAAAAGTCGTTCATATGATAAACAGATTATGTCACAAAAAATATCTAAAAATTTGGAGAAATATATTTTTCTAAAAATATTGAAGGGTCGGCCCGCCCTAGCCTGCGGCCCTCTTAGGGCTGGACTGGGCTGGCCATTTTAAGGACCATATAGATGGAGGGCTGGCGCACCCTAACCCGTCAAATTTAAAAGCCCACGAGGCTTGGGCTGGGTTGGGCTGGGCTAACCTGTTTTGACAGCTCTATTAATCTCACACAAGTATACATGGATATACATGTGATACAAAATTGATACAAATATGATACATATATGATACACATTGTGATATACATATCATATTTTTTTTCATGTTCAGTTTTTACTTCGAATTTTCAATTCAAACCACCTCAAAACTTCACCAAATCATCCCAAAACTGAGATTCATGCTCCTTAAGATGTACCTAATCTATTCTAATAACACCCACTCAAAAGAAACAAAAATTTAACATTTTGATTGCTACAAATAGCTAATTGGTTAATATTAGTAATATTTTATAAATTGGCTCATTTTTGTAATAAACTACTTATAAATGGACATAGCTGGTAGTTTTTAACTCAAATAAGCAGCTAGAGTTGACTTTCGGAAGCCCAATTTTCCTTCATTAACTTTGGTTTTAGAAATCTCATCAACAAAAGTAACAAACTTGCTAATAGAATAAGAGACACTTCTTTTATTAGCATACAAGATTAACATAAAACTTGTGTGTTAGAAAAATAAATTCGTGAATTAGCTAAACCCTGCATCTTTTGTATCATCACTTGATCTACGAGTAAATTCTGAATTTCGAGGCCTTAGAAGCCTCCTTTTTCCTCACCTCGATTTGTGTGC
The DNA here is from genome assembly GCF_000393655.2 of Nicotiana sylvestris. Lineage (NCBI taxonomy): Eukaryota > Viridiplantae > Streptophyta > Magnoliopsida > Solanales > Solanaceae > Nicotiana > Nicotiana sylvestris. Next base: position 82,547,741 of record NC_091060.1, read on the forward strand.
ACAGTCTGGACACGTGGCCGGAAAGCCATTATGTAAAAATCTGTGAAAAATGATAAATTTTGCCTTTGAAATGAATTTAAGTTGACTTCAGTCAACATTTTGGGTAAACGGACCCGGACCCGTAATTTGACGGTCCCGGAAGGTCCGTAGGAAAATATGGGACTTAGGCGTATGCCCGGAATTGAATTCCGAGGTCCCAAGCCCGAGAAATGAATTTTTAAAGAAAATTATTTTCTAGAATATTTATGAGTTTTTGGAAAGGAAATGTGTTTGAAATTTGATGGTATCGGGCCCGTATTCTGGTTCCGGAGCCCGATATAGGTCTTATATGTGATTTAAGTTGAGTCTGTGAAGTTTGGTAAGAAACGGACTTGAAATTACGTGAATCAGACCTTATTTGAGAAAATTTGAAAAATTTGATGTTCTTAAGCGATTTCATGATTTTGATGCTAAATTCTTAGTTGTTGATGTTATTATGGTGATTTGAATGCACGAGCAACTCCGTATGATGTTTTTAGGTTGGTGTGCATGTTTGGTTTGGAGCCTCGAGGGCTCGGGTGAGTTTTGGATAGGCCACGGAGTGGAATTTTAACTTAGAAAATTGCAGGGTTTTCAGCTGGTATGATCAGGTCTGCAGGCTTCGCAAATGCGAGAAATATATCGCAAATGCGAGAAATGACCTGTGCTGTCTGGGGTCGCAAATGCGATGACTTTATCGCAAATGCGAAAGTCCCTTTGCAAATGCGAGAATAGCAGACTTCTGGGTTCGCAATTGCGAACCTTGGTCGCAATTGCGATACCTGCAACCTGTAAATTCATAACTTAGACACATTTCAACCATTTTTTACACTCTTTCAAAACCAAAACACTCTTGGGCGATTTTTCAAAGACAACTTCTCTTCCAAATCGATTGTAAGTCGTTTCTAACTAGTTTTCTTCAATCTTTACCATCTTTTCTCATGATTTCAACTCAAAATCAAAGGTTTTCATGGGGGAAATTGGGAGTTTTGGGTAGAACCTAGGTTTTTAAAATTTTGGGGATTTGGACCTCGATTTGAGGTCCGATTCAAAATAAATTATATATTTGGGTTCATGAGGGAATGAGTAATCGGTTTTTGGTTCGAACCTCGGGTTTTGACCATGTGGGCCCGAGGCAATTTTTGACTTTTTCGGGAAGACTTTAGAAAACTTATTTTCATGCATTAGAATTGATTCATTTAGCATTTATTGATGTAATTAAGTAACTTGTGGCTAGATATGAGCGAATTGGTGGTGGAATCAAGAGGTAAAGCGATAGTTGAGACTTGAATTGTATTCGCGGCATCGAGGTAAGTATTTTGTCTAACCTTAGCTTGAGGGATTAGGAGTTGTGTCCTATTTGCTATGTGTTATTTGTTGAGTACGACGTATAGGCATGGTGATGAGTATCTATACGTTGGTGTCAAGCATGTCCGTGATCCTTAAATTGAAATCGTTGTATTCTTAATAAGTACTACGAATGCCTAAGTTGTTGATTTTCTGTGTTGGGCAAGAATCATGATTATTCTCATGGAAGTTGCTTATGGTTGAGTGTTGGTGCTAGTTGAGGTTAAATATTGGAACAAGTTTGGTTATAGCTAACTCCCTTGCCGGATGTATTTACTTATATTGTTGATTCCCTTGCCGGGATAGTGTTGTTTCCTTATTGTTCCCTTGTCGGGACTCTTTTTATGATTGGTGTTGAATTGTATATTGGGATCGGGTTGCACGCCGCAACAATATTATATTTGAATAGGGTTGCACACCGCAACAATACTATATTTGGATCGGGTTGCACGCCGCAACAATATATATTTGGATCGGGTTGCACGCCGCAACAACATTATAATTGGATCGGGCTACATGCCGCAACAGTGATAAATGATATGTATTGAGTTGCATGCCGCAACAATGTTTTATGATTTGGATCGGGTTGCGCGCTGCAACAATAAATGATAAAAGTGGTTATTGATTGGTTATGGTTTTCCTTATTCTTTCTGCCGCAAATTTTAAATGGTTCTTTATATTTTTCTCCTGAGTTACTGTTGGTAGATGATATTCCCCCGCAGTATGTCCCCCTCCCATCCTTAATTGTATATTTCTGTTTTAGTTTCCGTTGTATATGATATAATTGCACAAGTTTATTTGGTAGTCTGGTCCTAGCCTCGTCACTACTTCGCCGGGGTTAGGCTAGGCACTTACCAGCACATGGGGTCGGTTGTGATGATACTACACTTTGCACTGTGTGCAGATCCTGGAGCAGCAGCATTCGGACCTTAGCTTGGGCGACTGCCTTCAGTCCAGTCGGAGATTCCGAGGTAGTCCTGCAGGAGTCCGTAGGCCCTGGCGTATCCCTCTATCCCTTCATCCTGTTTTAATTACATATTTCAGAAATAGTATATTATTTATTTTTCAGACCTTGTTTGTAGTAACTCTAGATCGTCTGTAAAGCGTGACACCAGTTCTGGGTAGTTTAATCATGTTGGAATTATTTAAATGGTTTTATTATATCTTTCGCTTGTTTAAATTCCGCTTCTTATAAGCTATTGTTTCATAAATGTTAAAGGGTTAAAATAGGGAAAAGGTAATTTGTTCAAATAGTTGGCTTGCCTAGCTTTCATTAGTAAGCACCATCACGACTACCGAGGGTGGGAAATCCGGGTCGTGACACTTTTTTCTTATTTAATAGAGTAGTTTTAAAATTTGTCATCAACTCATATAACAATAGTTAAAAGGACATGAGGAGTTGTCACGACCCAGATTTCCCACCCTCGGGAGTCGTTATGGTACCTACTCATGAAAGTTAGGCAAGCCGAGTATTACAGATTTTATTACCCTTTTTCCTTAACCCTTTTAACAATTACAAATTAACATGTGATCAACAGCGGAATAATAATAATAAAAAGAAATGCGGAAGACGAAATCTAATAATTTAACTAAATGCTAGTACGAAATCCAAAATACAACTCCACCCAGAACTGGTGTCATAATGTCAAGGACCATCTAGGAATACTACAAACAATGGTCTGAATAGGAAAATACAAGTCTATCTCTGAAATAAATTAAAACAGAATGGAAAGGATAGAAGGGGACGCCAAGGCCTGCGGACGTCTGCAGGACTACCTCGGGTCTCTGCTGGACTGAAGGTAGCAACCTCGCTATGGTCCAAAAGCTCCAGTACCGGGATTTGCACATAGTGCAAAGTGTAGTCTCAGCAGAACCGACCCCATGTGCTGGTAAGTGTCGAGCCTAACCTCAGCGAAGTAGTGACGAGGCTAGGACAAGACTACCAAATAAACCTATGCAGTTAAATCATATACGGCAAATAGTGATAACAGAAACTAGCAGTTAAAGATGGGAAGAGGGAACATGCTGTGAGGAATATCAAGTACTAATAGAATTTCAGCACAGAAACATAAAGAACACCCTAATTTCATATCAGCAAGAATAAGGAAAACAGTAACAAGTGCACGGCATCACCCTTCATGCTTTTACTCTCGTTCTAACCATAAGAATCAATATTCACTTTCATTCTTTCTTGTTGCGGCGTGCAACCCGATCCCAATCATATAATATTGTTGCACCGTGCAACCCGATCCTAATCATATAATGATGTTGCGGTGTGCAACCCGATCCTAATCATATAATGATGTTGCGGCGTGCAACCCGACCCCACCTATCCATCCTTATTACTCCTTGTTGCGGCGTGCAACCCGATCCCATATACTATTGTTGCGGCATGCAACCCGGTCCCAATATACAAATTAACACCAAACATAAAAGAATCCCGGCAAGGGAACAATAGTACAACAACAATATCCCACAAGGGAAACAATATCATAAGCAATAATATCCCGACAAGGGAAACAATATCATAAACTATAACATCCCGGCAAGGAAAGCAATATCATAAACAATAACATCCTAGCAAGGGAATCAACAATATACCTCATCTCGTTTCCACCATCATTTCACAACATAAGTCTCAACTTGAGTCAATGCTCAACAATGGCCAATTACCAAGAATACTTTGAGAAGCCTTGTTCAACATTTATAATCATCATATTAAGCATGAACAATACGTAACGGAGTCACAACAATCATAGTATAAGACTCACGGGCATGCTTGACACCAACATATAGATACTCATCACCACACCTATACGTCGTACTCAACACTTAACACATAGCAAATAAGACTACAACTCCTATTCCCTCAAGCTAAGATTAGACCAAACACTTACCTCGATTCCACGAACAAATTAAGCCTCAACTACCACTTTACCCTTCAGTTCCACTTCCAATTCGCTTGTATCTAGTCAAAAATTTACTTAACGATATCAATAAATGCTAAGTAAACCCATTCTAATGCATGAAAAAAAGTTTTCTAGTGATTTCTCTAAGAAGTCAAAAATCGACCTCGGGTCCGCTTGATCAAAACCCGAGGTTCAAACAAAAATCCGATCACTCATTCACCCACGAAATCAAATATATAATTTGTTTTGGAATCAGACCTCAAATCGAGGTCCAACTCCCCAAAATTTGAAAATCCTAAGTTCTACCCAGAATCACCCTATTTCCCATGAAAAACCCTTGATTTTGAAATGAAAATCATGTAAAAAGATGGATTAGATTGAAAGAAATGACTTACTAATGATTTGGAGAAGAACTTTTCTTTGGAAAATCGCCCAAGAGAGCTTAGGGTTTGAGAGAGTTTGAAAAATGAAGAAAATTTCGTCTAAGTTAGAATTTACACAGGTGTAGTTATCGCATTTGCAATGTCAGGTTCGCAAATGCGAACCTGCAAATGCACCCAGGCTTTGCAAATATGAAGGTAGGCCTGCCCTGTTAACTTCGCAAATGCAAACATTTGTTCGCAATTGCGATTACTGCTCTTGTCGCATTTGCGACTCTGAACTTTGCAAATGCGAAGGTCCCCATCCAGCCCAGTCTTCGAAAATGTGATGGATGTTCGCAAATGCGAGCTCGCATTTGCGAGCCAGGCTTTGCAATTACGAAGCCTGCAGACCTGCAATACACCAGCAGTTTTTCCTAAGTTCAAACACTCCGCGACCAATTCAAAACTCACCCGAGCCCTCGGGCTCCAAGCCAAACATGCACGCAAGTCTAAAAATATCATACGGGCTTGCTCGTGCGATAAAATCATCAAAATAATATCAACTATTACGAATTCAACCTCAAATTCATAAAATTACTCAAGAACATCAAAATTTCGATTTTCTCAACTATACGTCCGGTTTATACCAAACCAATTCCGATCTTTACCAAATTTCACAGATTTAACTTAATTATTAATTTAAACCTGTACCAGGCTACGGAACCAAAATATGGGTCCAATACCATCAACTTCAATCATCTCTAAATTTTCAAAAACTCTTATAATTTCAGTTAAACAATTTCTTTCAATAATTCATTTCTTGGGCTTGGGACCTCGGAATTCAATTCCGGGCATATGCCCGAGTCCCATATTTTACAACGGACCCTACGGGACCGTCCGATCAGGGGTCTGGGTCCGTTTACCAAGACTGTTGACCAAAGTCAACTTTAATCAATTTTAAAGGTCAATTTCCTTATTTTACTTAGATTTCACATAAAAGCTTTCCGAAAATGCGTCTGGACTGCGCACGCAATTTGAGGTGAGATAAAAAGAGGTTTTTAAGGCCTCGTAACGGACATAAGAAAAGTACATGAATCGGTAAAAAGATGAGGATAACGGCTACGCATATCGGACTCGGAATCCTAGGCCGCTGCTTCAACATGTTGACCTCTCCACTACACACGAACTGAAGGGAAATTCTTCGAGCTCAACTAACGAACCCGTCGGTCTAGAATAGCTACAGGCTCCTACTCATAGGTCAAGTCCTTGTCCATTTGGACAGTGCTGAAGTCTAACACATGGGATGGATCGCCGTGATACTTCCAAAGCATGGACACATGAAACACCGGATACACAACTGATAAACTCAGTGGCAACGCTAGTTTTAAGCCACCTCTCCCACTCGATCAAGAATCTCAAAAGGACCAATGAATCTAGGGCTTAGCTTGCCCTTCTTCCCAAATCTCATCACACCCTTCATGGGCGACACCCGAAGAAACACCCACTCTCCGACCATGAATGCCACATCACGAACCTTACGGTCGGCATAACTCTTTTGCCTAAACTGAGTTGTACGAAGCCTATCCTGAATGATCTTAACCTTATCCAAGGCATCCTGAACTAAATCTGTACCCAACAACCGAGCCTCTCCCAGCTCAAACCACCTAACTGGCGACAGACACTGCCTACCATATAGTGCCTTATAGGGAGCCATCTGAATGCTCGACTGGTAGATGTTGTTGTAGGCAAACTCTGCTAATGGCAAGAACTAATCCCAAGAACCTCCAAAGTCAATAACACATGCTCGGAGCATATCCTCCAAAATCTGAATAGTACGCTCGGACTGTCCATCCGTCTGAGGATGAACTGATGTGCTCAACTCGACCCGTATGCCCAACTCATGCTGAACTGCCCTCCAGAAATGTAAGGTAAACTGCGTACCTTAGTCAGAAATGATAGACACGGGCACGCCATGAAGACGAACAATCTCCTGGATATAAATCTCTACCAACCGCTCAGATGAATAGAAAACTGCCACAGGAATGAAATGTGCTGACTTGGTCAGCCTATCAACAATAATCCATACTATATCGAACTTCCTATAAGTCCGTGGGAGTCCAACAATGAAGTCCATAGTGATACGCTCCCACTTCCACTCAGGAATCTCAATCCTATGAAACAAACCACCAGGTCTCTGATGCTCGTACTTTACCTGCTGACAATTCAAACACCGAGCCATATATGCTACAATATCCTTCTTTACCTCCTCTACCAATAATGATGCCACAAGTCCTGATACATCTTAGCGGCGCCCAGATGAATAGAATATTGGAACTATAGGCCTCCTCTAGAATCAACTCACAAAGTCCATCCACATTAGGCACACAAACTCGACCCTGCATCCTCAAAACTCCATCATCTCCGACTGTGATCTGCTTGGAACCTTTGTGCTGCATTGTGTCCCTAAGGACAAGCAAATGAGGAACATTATACTGCCAATCTCGGATACGCTCAAAAAATGAAGAAGGAGCGATGGTGCAAGCTAGCACACGGCTGGGCTCAGAAACATCCAACCTCACGATTTGATTGGCTAAAGCTTGAATATCCAAAGCAAGCGGTCTCTTACCGATCGGAATATACGCAAGACTGCCCATACTGGTTGACTTTCTGCTCAAAGCATCGGCCACTATATTGGCCTTCCCCGGATGATATAAGATGGTGATATCATAGTCTTTCAATAGCTCCAACCACCTCCTCTGCCTCAAATTTAGCTCCTTCTGCTTGAACAAGTATTGCAAACTCTTGTGATCTGTGAACACCTCACCTGGCACGCCATATAAATAATGCCTTCAAATCTTCAGCGCGTGAACAATGGCTGCTAACTCCAAATCATAAACTAGATAATTCTTCTCATGGATCTTCAACTGTCGCGAAGCATATGCAATAACCTTGCCATTCTGCATCAACACCGCACCAAGTCCAACACGAGATGCGTCACAATATACTATATATGGCCCTGAAACTATAGGCAATACCAACACCGGCACTGTAGTCAAAGTTGTCTCGAGCTTCTGAAAGCTCGCCTCACACTCGTCCGACCACCTGAACTGGGCACCTTTCTAGATCCACCTAGTTATCGGGGCTGCAATAGATGAAAACCCCTCTATAAACCGACGGTAATAGCCCGCCAAACCCAAGAAACTCCGGATCTCTATAGCGGATGTGGGTCTAGGCCAGTCCTTGACTGCCTCTATCTTCTTCGGATCCACCTAAATACCCTCTACTAATACAACGTGACCCAAGAATGCAACTGAACTCAACCAGAACTCACATTTTGCAAACTTAGCATATAACTAACTGTCCCTCAAAGTCTGAAGAACGACTCGAAGATGCTGCTCGTGCTCCTCTCGGCTGCGGGAATGTATCAAAATATCATCAATGAAGACAATCACAAAGGAATCCAAGTAAGGCTTGAACACTCGGTTCATCAAATCCATGAAAGTTGCTGAGGCATTTGTCAACCCGAATGACATCACTAAGAATTCATAATGCCCGTACCGAGTGCGAAAAGCTATTTAAGAGACATCGGATGCCCTAATCCTCAACTGATAGTAGCCAGATCTCAAATCAATCTTCGAAAACACTTTGGCACCCTGAAGCTGATCAAACATATCATCAATCTTTGGCAATGGATACTTATTCTTGATTGTGACCTTGTTCAACTGCCGATAATCTAGCACATCCCCATCGATCCATCCTTCTTCTTAACAAACAACACCGGCGCACCCCAAGGAGAGACACTAGGCCTAATAAAGCTTTTATCAAGCAAGTCTTGCAACTGTTCTTTCAATTGTTTCAACTCTGGCGGGGCCATATGATATGGCGGGATAGAAATAGGCTGAGTGCCCGGAGCTAAATCAATGCAATATTCAATATCCCTATCGGGTGGCATCTCCGGCAGTTCTGAAGGAAATACCTCGAGAAACTCATGACAACAGGCACAAAATCCATAGAAGGAACCTCGGCACTAGAATCACAAACATACGCCAAATAGGCCAAACATCCCTTCTCAACCATACGTCGAGCCTTCATATATGAGATAAACCTGTGGGTGGAATGACTAGGAGTCCCTCTCCACTCTAAACGAGGTAAACCCAGCAAGGCTAAGGTTACAGTCTTAGCATGACAGTCCAAGATAGTGTGGTAAGGTGATAACCAGTCCATCCTCAATATGACATCAAAATCAACATATCCAAAAGTAATAGATCTACTCGAGTCTCAAGACCCCCAATCACAACTATATATGCACGATGGACACGATCCACCACAATAGAATCACCCACCGGTATAGACACATATACAGGAACACTCAAAGAATCACTAGGCATGACCAAATACGGGGAAAAATAAGATGACACGTAGGAGTATGTAGACCCTGGATCAAATAGAACTAAAGCATCTCTACTACAAACCAAAACAGTACCTGTGATAACTACATCGGAGGCTCAGCCTCTAGCCTGGCTGGAAGAGCATAACATCGGGGCTAGGACCCACCACTCTAAACTACGTCACTGGGACGGCCTCTTGCTGGTTGGCCTCCACCTCTAGCAACCTGACCTCCACCTCTAATACCTCTACCTCCACCTCTAGAACCTCTACCCCCACCTCTAGCTGGCTGAGCGGGCGGTGGAACACCCGGTGCTTGAACTATGGCACGGGAACCCTGATGCACGACTGAACACCTACTAATCTCGGACAAGCCCTCCGGATATAACCATACTCACCGCACTCAAAGCATCCACCTGAGTGCTGTAGCTGAGGAAACTGAGACTGACCCTGGTGAGCCGGTTGACCATGATGATAGCTCTAAAAAGGAGGTGCTCTGATAGGAGCTGGCTATCCTGAAGGAGGTACATAAGAACCACGCCCCCTGAAGCTCCATGAGATGCATGTAGTGCTGAATGAAACGGCCTAGAAGGATGGCCCCTACCAAAAGAATTCATGCCTACAGATGAGGCACCACTAAACCTGCCAGAATGACGAGGCCTCTTGTCAGACCCCTGACCACTCCCCTTTGATAAAACCATCTCTACTCTCCTGGCCACATTGGCCGCATCCTGGAATGAAATCTTGCTCACCTCTCCTTAGTCATCTGCAATCGAATAGGCTGAATGATTCCCTCAATGAACCTCCTCACTCTCTCTACCACGATGGGAAGTATAAGAAGAGCATAACGGGCCAAGTCAATAAATCTGGTCTCGTACTGAGTGACGATCATAAATCCCTGCTGGAGACGCTCAAACTGCTTCTAATAGATCTCCCTCTGAGTGACAGGAAGAAACTTCTCCAGAAATAGCTGAGAAAACTGATCCCAAGTCAAAGCAGGTGACCCAGTTGGTCTATCCAAACAATAATCCCTCCACCAAGTCTTGGCGGATCCTGATAGACGAAAAGCAGCAAAGTCGACCCCATTGGTCTCTACTATCCCCATGTTTTGTAGAACCTCATGACAGCTGCCCAAATAATCTTGGGGATCCTCAGAAGATGTACTGCCAAAAGTGGTAGTAAAAAGCTTGGTGAACTTGTCCAACCTCTACAAGGCATCAAGACATAGCTGGCCCCTCACCGGTCTATGCCACAATACCCCGCGGAACTACTCCAATTGGCTGATCTGCTAGAGTCTGATACTAGGGAGCCATCTGCTCCGGAGTGCGAGTAGTAGGAGTCTAGGCTCCACCTCCAGCATGAGAGACAGCTAGTGCTACGGGGAATATGCCTGCCTGAGTAACGCTTTCCGTAAGGCCCACTAGACAGACCAGAGCATCCTGAAGTACCGGGGTGGCGATGAACCCCTCTAGGACCGGAGTTGGTCCTGCTGGAACTATCTAGGCTAGAACCTCATCTTAAAACTCAACCTGAGGCTCCGCCGCTCGTGCTGATGCTCGAGCTCTGCCTCTGCCTCAGGCCCTAGCACGGCCTTGGCCTCAGCCCCTCGCATGAGCTGCTACTGGGGGCTCGGGCTGCTGGTCAGCTGATGAAGTGGTACGTGTTATCACCATCTCCGAAAGAACAGAGTGGAAGTTTAATTAGCATTGAGAAATCAAGTCGCACGACAGGAAAGAATAGAGGTGATGTTTTCCTAAACTCTGTAGCCTATGAGGGATAAACACAGACGTCTACGTACCGATCCCTCAGACTCTACTAAGCTTGTCTGTGAATTGTGAGACCTAAGCAACCTAGTGCTCTGATACCAACTTGTCATGACCCGAATTTCCCACCCTCGGGAGTCGATGGCGCCTACTCATGAAAGTTAGGCAAGCCGAGTATTACAGATTTTATTACCCTTTTTCCTCAACCTTTTTAACAATTACAAATTAACATGTAATCAACAGCGGAATAATAATAATAATAAAAAGAAATACGGAAGACGAAATCTAATAATTTAACTAAATGCTAGTACGAAATCAAAAATACAACTCCACCTAAAATTGATGTCACAATGTCACAGACCATCTATGAATACTACAAACAGTGGTCTGAATAGGAAAATACAAGTCTGTCTCTAAAATAAATAAAAACAGAATGGAAAGGATATAAGGGGACGCCAAGGCCTGCGGATGTCTACAGGACTACCTCGGGTCTCTGCTGGACTGAAGGCAGCAACCTCACTATGGTCCAAAAGCTCCAGTACTGGGATCTGCACACAGTGCAGAGTGTAGTATCAGCACAACCGACCCCATGTGCTGGTAAGTGTCGCGCCTAACCTTGGCGAAGTAGTGACGAGGATAGGACAAGATTACTAAATAAACTTGTGCAGTTAAATCATATACGGTAAATAATGATAATAGAAACTAGCAGTTACAGATGGGAAGCGGGAACATGATGCGGGGAATATCAAGTACTAACAGAATTTCAGTAGAGAAACATAAAGAACACCCTAATTTCATATCAGCAAGAATAAGGAAAACAATAACAAGTGCACGGCATCACCCTTCATGTTTTTACTCTTGTTCTCACCATAAGAATCAATATTCACTTTTATTCTTTCTTGTTGTGGCGTGCAACTCGATCCCAATCATATAATATTGTTGCGGCGTGCAACCCGATCTCAATCATATAATATTGTTGCGGCGTGCAACCCGATCTCAATCATATAATACTGTTGCGGCTTGCAACCCGATCCCAATCATATAGTGATGTTGCGGCGTGCAACCCGATCCCAATCATATAATACTGTTGCGGCGTGCAACTCGATCCCAATCATATAATGATGTTGCGGCATGCAACCCGACCCCACTTGTCCACCCTTATTACTCCTTGTTTCGGCGTGCAACCCGATCCCATATAATATTGTTGCGGCGTGCAACCCAATCCCAATATACAAATCAACACCAAACACAAAAGAATCCAGGCAAAGGAACAATAGTATAACAAAAATATCCCGGCAAGGGAAACAATATCACAAGCAATAACATTACGGCAAGGGAAACAATATCATAAACTATAACATCCCGGCAAGGGAAGCAATATCATAAACAATAACATCCCGACAAGGGAATCAACAATATACCTCATCTCGTTTCCACCATCACTTCACAACATAAGTCTTAACTTAAGCCAATGCTCAACAATGGCTAATTACTAATAATACTTTCATAAGCCTTGTTCAACATTTATAATCATCATATTAAGCATGAACAATACATAACGGAGTCATAACAATCGTAGTATAAGAGTCACAGGCATGCTTGACACCAACGTATAGATACTCGTCACTATACCTATACGCGTACTCAATACTTAACACATAGCAAATAAGACTACAACTCCTATTACCTCAAGCTAAGGTTAGACCAAACACTTACCTCGATTCTACGAACAAATTAAGCCTCAACTACCGCTTTACCGCTCTGTTCCACTTCCAATTCGCTTGTATCTAGTCACAATTTACTTAACAATATCAATAAATGCTAAATAAACCTATTCTAATGCATGAAAATTAGTTTTTTAATGATTTTCCCAAAAGTCAAAAATCGACCCCGGGCCTACTTGGTCAAAACCCGAGGTTCGCACCAAAACCCGATCACTCATTCACCCACGAACTCAAATATAAAATTTATTTTGAAATCGGACCTCAAATCGAGGTCCAAATCCCCAAAATTTAAAAATCCTAAGTTCTATCCAAAATAACCCAATTTTCCATGAAAACCCCTTGATTTTGAAATGAAATCATGTTTAAAGATGGATTAGATTGAAAGAAATGAGTTAGAAATGACTTACCAATGATTTGGAGAAGAACTTTTCTTTGGAAAATCGCCCAAGATAGCTTAGGGTTTGAGAGAGTTTGGAAAATAAAGAAAATTTCGTCTAAGTTAGAATTTACACAGGTGCGGTTATCGCATTTGCTATATCAGGTTCGCTAATGCGAACTCGCAAATGCGGCCCAGGCTTCGCAAATGCGAAGGTAGGCCTACCCTGTTAACTTTGCAAATGCGAACATTTGTTCGCAATTGCCATTACTGCTCTTGTTGCATTTGCGACTCTGAACTTCGCAAATGCGAAAGTCCCCATCCAGCCCAGTCTTCGCAAATACGATGGATGTTCGCAAATGCGAGCTCGCATTTGCGAGCCAGGCTTCGCAATTGCGAATCCTATAGACCTGCAACACACCAGCAGTTTTTCCTAAGCTCAAACACTCCACGGTCTTTCCAAAACTCACCCGAGCCCTCGGGGCTCCAAACCAAACATGCACGCAAGTCTAAAAATATCATATGGACTTGCTCGTGAGATCAAATCATCAAAATAATATCAACAACTACTAATTCAACCTCAAATTCATAAAATTACTCAAGAACATCAAAATTTCCATTTTCTCAACTATACGTCCGGTTTATACCAAACCAATTCCGATCTTTACCAAATTTCACAGATTCAACTTAATTATTATTTTAAACCTGTACCAGGCTCCTGAACCAAAATACGGGCCTGATATCATCAAATTCAATCATCTCTAAATTTCCAAAAACTCTTATAATTTCAGTTAAATAATTTCTTTCAAAAATTTATTTCTCGGGCTTGGGACCTCGGAATTCAATTTCGGGCATACGCCCAAGTCCCATATTTTACTACGGACCCTATGGGACCGTCCGATCACGGATCTGGATCCGTTTACCAAGAATATTGACCAAAGTCAACTTTAATCAATTTTAAAGGTCAATTTCCTTATTTTACTTAGATTTCACATAAAAGCTTTCCGGAAATGCGTCCAGACTGTGCACGCAAATCGATGTGAGATAAAAAGAGATTTTAAGGCCTCGGAACACAAAATTTACTTTCAAAACGAGTCATCACAGGAGTCGATATGCAAAAGGATATCATGAGCTAATTGTATAATAAAAATTGAACTAGCAAACTATGGTATCACACACGTATGCCTTATACTATTAGCTCAATATAGAGTTAAGTTGCAAGGCTAAAGATTTATGAAGTATCAGAAATCAACCGATCCAAAATGGAGCTAAATGAAAGTGTACAATTCACTTGAACAACATACACTCTTCTTAAACAGATGATGATAATGATTTTGAATTTTTGACGAGGACGGGAAGACAGGATAAAAGGAGGAAAGTATCACATCACTTATAGAGGTAGATTCAAAAAATATATAAAGAAAATATTTTGAATAAAAATATCGCCTTGAACCAAAATAACAAGCCGATGCATTCTCTAATTTGGCATGGTTATTGATCTTAGATAAGTTAACTATAACTGGTTTAGATTGATATTAAATAAAATAATGCTAACTAATAAACTAAAGCCAAATTAACGGTTGATCACATCCAACTATGCCTTATAAAAAGGACTAAGTAGTCACTACAAAATTAATCCGGTTCAAGAGTCCAGAGTCAAATTCCACAGGGAACTAACCTATTTACTACAACTTTTCAGTATCACTAATGATAAGCTCAAACAACTTTCAGAGTTCAAGAATTGATTTGTGAATTAACAGAAACAGAAAAGGATCATATATGCCAGTGAACTATGCGAATTAGGACAGATATGCCCGTTGTTAATAGTTTGGCACAGATATGTTCGATCCGTTCAATACTTGCTCATTCATGCCCTTAGTTTAACGGAACCATTATTTTGTCTTTCTTAAATAATTAATAACGGACCCAAACCAAAATCTGCTGACCCAATCCGTTAGGACCCGGCCCACCCCTATTTCAAATATATTTTTTGATATATTATTTTTGTTTGATTGAGAAATTGTGTGATAATCATATTTATGTATTTGAATAATTTGATAATCGATTTTTTTTGTTATGCATCATATCGGGAAGTAATCATACTAAAAGTAATAGTTGATATTTATTTGTTATTTTATTAATATAGTATTCGAATTGTTTTGTGCTTTCTTCAATCATTTTATCATCTATTTTTATTTTTCTCAGTGGTGCTTGTTATGAAATAATATTTGATATGAAATAATTAGTTAATAAAAATGGAAAAGAAGCACAACAGTGGTACTTTTTATGAAATAATATTTGTTATAAAATAATTAATTAATAAAAATAGAAAAGAAGCACCACTGTTTTAACAATTTATTACTTATTTCATAACAACTTTGCAATGCAGAAAATAACCCAATAAACTAATAATCAATCATATAATGATCACTTATCTAAATAAAAAATCGGATCCATCAGGTTAAGTTATAGTGTACATGGAGTTATTAGTATTTGTATTGATGAAAAATACAAATAGATTGTGAGAAAAATAAAAATAGATGGTATAATTGAAGAAAACACAAACTAATTCGAATATTATATTATTAAAATAATAAATAAATATCAATTACTACTTTTAGTAGGATTACTTCCCGAAATGATGTATAACAAGAAAAAATTAATTATCAAATTATTCAACTAAATAAATATGATTATCACAAAATTTCTCAATCAAACAAAAATAATATATCAAAAATATCTATGTATAAGGGTGAGTCAGGTCCTAACGAATCGGGTCAACGGATTTTGGTTGGGTCCGATTATTAATTATTTAAGAAAGACAAAATAGTAGTTTCGTTAAACTAAGGGCATGAATGAGCAAGTATTGGACAGATTGGGCATATCGTGCCAAACTATTAACGACGGGCATATCTGTCCTATTTCGCATATTCACTTGCATATATGGCCCTTTTTTGTAACAGAAATTACTTAACTAAGGAAAAATGACAATAAGAACTATCAATTAGCAAGAATGAGGTTGATCAAAGATAAAAGGATCTAGGGTTTACGATTTTTCCAAATATCGGATTAATTCCTGACACGTTAGCTATAATCTCATCATAACACTCTCTAAAGATGATGAGTTCTTGTTTACCGCAATTAACTCTCGATCAATTATGATAATTTACTAGAAGTATTCTCTCGAACTACTGTAGTTGACAATTTGTACAACTCATAAATATCACGCCAAAACTTCGTTATCTCTAATTCCACTTTTAAATTCGAATAATTAATCTCTTAACTCACTCAAAAGTGTCGTTGTTCAACAACAATCTAATCAAGTGTTCTTTCTCAAGCAACACAAGATAACTAGACACGATTAATCAAGGCCTTTCAATTAACCACACGTAATACATACATGAACAATTAAAGAGTAAAAACGACTCAATTATATTAAAATGCAATCAAGACTTCATCCAAAAATTGGTTCCATCAACCCTAGATGACGGATTTAGCTACTCATAAGTGGGTAGATAATCAAAGTAATATCTAAAAGTATTAAACTACAAATTAAAGGAAAGCGGAGAGAAAAACTCAAGTGATTCGTACTTCCAAAGTATTTTGTAGCATTGTCTGATGTCTAACCCTTCAAAAACAAACTTTAATAGGTATTTATAGGGTAGGGGCCGAAGTCTACATGTCCAAAACTAGTGAGGAATTAAAATTTGCTCGGATAGCATCGTCGGCGCGAGGCACTGTCTGGGGCACCAATATTTCTGCGCGAGGCACTGTCTGGAGCACCAATGACAGTGCCCTGGATAATGCATTGCACTGTCTATAGCCATGACTTTTCATTTCCTTACACATCTTCTTTTATTGCTCCATTTTATAGCTTTGAGGCATCATTTCGTGTAACTTTTTTTCAATTCATGTCCAAGCATTCCTACACATGAAATAAGCTTTATTAAGCTCAATTGTCGCACAAATTAGCATCCAAACAACAAAAAAGTAAGGTGAATAACATCAAAATATATGAATTATAGCACGACATCAACAACCCACACTTAAATGTTGCTCGCCCTCGAGTCAACCAACCAAGCACTTCCTCTTCAAGGACCTCACAAGCCACACATTCAAAATACACTACACCTATGACCATGGTTGATAGTAACAATTAAGCTCTAGCATATGCGGTTATAATACACTTCCCATACTTATGCCCAGTTTCAAAACATCCAACACATGAACACCATGATTATAACAATCCTAGCCTCGAAACTAACTCAATGTCACAATGCACCCGAGGCTTGAATACTTAATCTAACAGAGAGATCTAATAACGTAACTTATCCTTTATGAAACCATGTTCCCTCACAATAAAATAAAGAGTAAGCAGTCCACACATCCAAATCACATGATCGAATATATTTTAAGGACTCACACATATGAAGAAAAATCACTCACTCTCTCAAAGAAGTCACATGCACGCAAAAAGTACCATATGTTTGCCCATTATGTAAACCTCTACTAATGTAGGCCCACTCGGTCTGAAATCAACTATGACTTTATTACGGTTGTAATGTGGCTAAGGGACGGGTAGGATATATTTAGGATATAGTGGCTAACCCTCCTAAGAACTTTAATACATCATGTATTCAACTTTAAACGCAAAATTCCTTCAATCCACTTCAATCATCACAAGATAGCTCACCCCAGAATATTTTCCTTCTTCTTTACACACTGCTTCAGATCACATTCATTAGAAAAAAATAAGAATCCTTCATTTATTCATTTTATTAGTTCCACTCAAAAGCTACTCCAAGTTTCCTCATTACATCTTTCTAGCGCTCTCTTTGCAATTCAAGTGCTTTAAGAGGTCTAAGGATCAAAATGATTTAATTAAAACTAAATGGGGATAGGCTTGTAATGCGGGTACCAAAAAAAGTCTTATAGGCTAAAAAGGGTAACTAGCGGTGATTTTATTTATGATAGGCAACAAAACTCAAAAAGATCAAAGAAATCCTAACATCACTTTTCAAACCGGGCAACACTTAGGATTTCGATTCAATTCACATTTCGAGCAAGTTCTAGACTCAATTGCAATAACACATGGCTATGCAAAGAACTCACTTCACACGTGACACATGACTCCCTAATGACGGTTTCATTCGGACTGTACAAACAAGTATTCACAAAGCTAAGAGATATAGTAAGCATAACGCACAAAGTGAACACAAGTCAAGCAAACGAGACATAAGAGTCATAACACATGCTATTCATTTTTACCAAGGCATCATCATATATTTAAAATTAAGGGAAGGTGAAACGCATGCTAGGACCTAAGTACGCAACCATCAAACGAGTCAAAAGGTGCGAATCACATCATTTCTTCTCTTTTATTTCCTACATACTACTAAAAAAACTACTACCCGGTTCAAGTTACATCCCATGAAAAAGAACAGAGGCACAAAGAATGTAACGACCCAAAATCCACTAAGGGTCATGATGGCGCCAGACACCGCTGTTGGGTAAGCCAACCAAAATACTTAATTAAATTCCAATTTTAGTATTTGTTTAAAAATCTTTTTTTTTCTTTCTACATTAAATAACAAATAATGAAATTTACAGAAATAACCATGAATTGCATTGAAATAGGGAAATATCTTTAACTAATTAAATATTGATCAATCCTATAACCATCCCAGAACCCGGTGTCACAAGTGCATGAGCAATTTCTAGGAAATAATATAATATAACAACCGTCCGGACTACGATATTGGACCGAAAATAAATATAGAAAAACTGAAAGAGACTCTGTTGGCTGCGGATCGTCTCGAGAAGTACAGCTCACTTAAGTCTCCGTATCAACCATGCCGATATGCCATAAGCCACTAGCCACATGCGAACCTGTGCAACAAAAATGCACAGCAAGTGTAGTATGAGTACGAAAACAACGTGTACCCAATGAGTATCCCGTCTAATCTGGAAGAAGTAGAGACGAGAGGTCGACTTCGACACTTACTAGAGGTCCAATAATGTTATATCAATGATGTAGTAAATCTGGGATTTTTGTAGACATGATTATAACTCAATGGAATGAAGCAAGTAAGCAATTCTTTCTTTTATAGAAAATTTCCAAATTTCTCTTCATCATTTAAGCATAATTTCATAAGCCGGGGAGAAGGCAACTTCAATAAGTTTCAAGGTAAGCAATAAAAGCATGCCCAAATCATGCTGAGGTCGTATGACCCGATCCAACAATATTTAAACAGTGCACTGCCGAGGGTCGAACGGCGCGAACCATAGATGTATCTATTTAATCTGCCGAGGCGTTCGGCCCGTTTCAGAAATAAACACACACGGACAGTCAATCAAGAAGTCAACATGGAACAATTATCCAAAGAAAAGCCAATTCTCTTTTAACAACTTAAGAAAATGAAGTTTAAATCTTTTTAGAAATTCATTTACTAATTCGATAGGATTTAAACAATCAATTGTCAATAAGGATTACAGGCATTCCAAGTATAGCATGTTTTTAGGTCCTAGACTACTCAGACAATAGCATAATAGTAGCTACGCACGGAGTCTCGTCACCTCGTGCGTACGTAGCCCCCACAAATAGGAGCACATAACAAATTAATTCACATATGGGGACAATTCCCTCTTACAAGGTTAGAAAGGAGACTCACCTCGCTCCGAAGATCCATAACCGGCATTCCACGCTCTTCCGAAGACTCGAATCAATGCACAATGCTCCAAAACTAGCCAATAATCATGCAAATCCATTAATATATGCTCAATTACTCATTACAATCCAATTTATAGCAATTCCTAACCCCGATCGAAACGTTTACAAAAACGCCCTCGGGCCCACGTGCCCGGATTCCAAAATTTCTCGAAGATAAAGTTTACCCATGAACTCACGAACTCAAATATATGATTTTCTCTTAATTCCATACCCAAAATCGTGGTCAAATTCCAAGAATACTAATTTTCTAGGTTTTCCCTCAAACCCCAAGTTTTCTACAAATTCCTATGCCCAAATCCATATATAAATCTTGTATTTACTCAAAAACTAGTAGAATTCACTTACCTCATGCTTGGCGGTGAAAATGGCACTCCAAAGTTTCTCCAAAATCGACTCCCATGGAAGAAATGAAGTGAAAATGAGCCAAGACCCGGTTTTAAAAGTACACACTGCCTCCAGCACTTTCCGCACTTGTGGTCACTCGACCGCTTCTGCGGTTTCGCAGGTGCGAGCCACTCTACCGCATCTGCGGTTTCCTCCAGGCTCCCCTTCTCCGCTTCTGCGCTCCTTCTTCCGTAGGTGCAGTCCCGCTTCTGCGGCACCGTGACCGCATCTGCGGTCCCTTCGCTCCTAACCAAAAGCCGCACCTGCGCCCTCCTAGCCGCTTCTACGGCTCCGCACCTGCGGCCCCTTTCTCGCAGATGCGGTTATGATAGCAACCAGCAAGTTCAGCCCTTCCGAAAATTCTATTTCCGATCCGTTAACCATCCGGAATCCACCCGAGGCCCTCGGGACCCCATCCAATCATACCAACCAGTCCCAAAACATATTACGGACTTGCTCGAGGCCTCAAACTATATCAAACAATGCCAAAACCACGAATCGACCTCCAATCCAAGCTTTATGAACTTTAGAATTTCAAACTTCTACGTTCGATGCCGAAACCTAACAAATCATATCCGATTGACCTCAAATTTTGCACATAAGTCATATTTGACATTACGGACCTGCTCCAACTTTCGGAATCAGGTTCCAACCCCGATATCAAAAAGTTCACTTCCGGTCAAACTTTTCCAAAAACTTTCAATTTTCTATCTTTAGCCAAATGGCTTCAAAATGACCTACGGATCTCCGAATTCACTTCCGATCGCGCTCCCAACTCCATAATCACCATATGGAGCTACTCCCAGACTCGGAATGCCAAACGGACATCAATAACACTGAAATGCACTTCAAGCCAAACTTTTGAAATTTCTTCCAAAATTTTGACTTCCACAATAGGCGCCAAAACGCTCCCGGGTCATCCAAAACCCGATCCGGGCATACGCCCAAGTCCGAAATCATCATACGAACCTTCTAGAACATTCAGATCCCAATTCTGAGGTCGTTTACTCTAAAATCCAATCTTAGTTACTTCCTTCAACTTTAAGCTTCCAAAATGAGAATTCTCTTTCCAAATCAACTCTGAACTTCTCAAAATCCAATTGCGACAACGCATACAATTCATAATACCTGAAATGAGGCTGCTCATGGCCTCAGACTGCTGAATGACGTGCTAGAGCTCAAAACGACCGGTCGGGTCGTTACATTCTCTCCCACTTAAACACACGTTCGTCCTCGAACGTGCTGAGAACTACACTGAAGTAGTTTGAAATCAATGTTTAATACCTCGTGCACCTTTCCGTGTTACCACAACTCAGTTGAGCACATTAGCTCGATTAATTCTGAAGATATTCCCTTTTATTCAAGCAAATAAGCCTTAGAGCCCAATTCCAACATTCGAAATTCTACGCTAGACCTGTTTCCAACATACGAACACCATGTCAATCACCACACGATGCACCAGAACATGACTGCACACCTTTGCTGAATTCACACCTTGCACCGCTTTATCCACAGGACCACAATAACATTCTCTAAGCATAATGGTTGAAATTCCACGAATCTGATGCTCCCATTGCAGCTCATGACATACATAGGTCTTGCTCTATCTCCTACAATACCGCCACGACGAACGAGATGTGCAGAAATTCATAACCAACTACCGAGTCAACTAATCATTGAGTCTATACTTCTGACAAGAACCATTACCTCATTCTGAACCAAATAATGATCTTTGCTCCTTAATATATTTCATGTAATCAGATTGCACTGATCCTAAATCCAATGATCTCATCTCACCCAGTACGAACTGTTCAAGAAATAGCCACCCCGGACATGATCAAAAGTCTCATATGCTGCCTCAATGTGCCAATAGGCTACCAATTCGAACATGATACAAAAAGGAAAACGAACTCTGGAAAGGAGATTCAATTACCCTGGTCGTGAATCATACATGCGACGTGAGCAACATACTAAACAGACACCTCGCTCGCGAATCATACATGCAAGACGGGCTCACAGCTAATACGAGTTTTCCTCAGAAAATATGAAACGAAACATATAAAACAAATATAAGGAACTGTACTCAACATCACATTGTTGCGGCGTGCAACCCGATCCGAATAACATAACACTCACCTAAAGAGATGCACATCGAGCTAGATTGCTCATTACAACAAAATACCGAATATCGGTCATAAACACACTAAGTGCATAATACTATCCCTGAGGGAACATATAATGCTGTAAGCTACAAAACTCAAGCACAGCTGAGGTACGATATACGATTCTGAATCTCAAAAGCCACCCTTCTCATATAACATCATCTCTATGTGGAGCCTCATCACATAAGAAATTCACCAAGCCGTTTCACAAATCGCACGACGCAATACATCGCTACATGAAATAGCTGACGATAAAATAACACCCCGACTACTCTTCCATAAGAAGCATTTTGCTGAAATGAACACATTTGGCCTGACATAGAGCCCATACTCACATTTAATCCATCCACCAACCTCAAGTCGATACTGATCATACCAAACTAGGTCGATAACCTTCCAAAGGTCCATACTATCTTCCCTTTTTCTCATAACACACAAGAACAACCATCATAACCGGAGTACTCATCCACAATCCACAACTCAGTAAGCCATGTGCCCTCCAGGCATAAATTCTCAAATTGACGATATCACCACAATCTTTATGCTTGGTTTAAATCTTTAATCAATCAAGTGACTACATGCCACACTTATACAATCTTCCTGTGGGACACACTCCCACAATCTACCATAACAATTAACAGGTTTGTACATCCAAACCACCGGCCGTACTAACGCTAAAAAGCGATCAAGAATCCTTAACTAGGATGCAAAGCATTTTTACGAAACACCGATCTCAGGTGACGTTGAAGACAATGCCAACTTACTCTAAACATTCAAATCCCTTTCCTGCTCATCCGAGCTCGTGACATCCTTGCCAAAACCGAATCGCAACCTTGATCCTCACTTCAAATTCCATACCATTCACTGCACCCAATGTGCCAATATACGATAGAACACAATTTTTCATCATAACTTCGGAATCACTAATAGACTAACACTTTATCGTGTAAAACTTTTCACTTAACTCACTTCAAGAGAACCATAGAAACACACATGCGAATTCTCATAACCGTAGAATATGCAAATCTCTAAGTAGTGGTCCAAGCCACCATAGCTCTTCCGGGATCTGCCTACGTATAACAGGCCATAACAGAAGAATACTTCTGAATAACATCAATTACGGCGGCCGACAAGCCTCACATGTACCACCACAAATCACACGCATAACTTGATCACGCTGAATGGACTGATCATTACCACCAATATGTCAAGTCAACTGTGGCTAACCAATCTATCTTCCTTCGATTTATCCTGATGGCCTTAGAAATAATAATAACTCTATTCGATACATAAAACACTCTATCCGCACTCATCTCGAGTGACCTTGAATCACGAGTCCATGTTGTCCCAAATTCCACGAACCATTTCATACCTTCCTTGTGCGCACATTCGCACCCTCAACCGATATGCCCATTTTGCAAATCCTTTTACGAATTCGAAGTCTTTTCTCATTCTTCCTCTCAAATGCTACACTGCAAGTCAAAACATCATAGAACATTCTGGGCCTCCACTCATAAGCTACTGCAAAAGCTTGATTCTCAACCGCACCTATAGGCTCGAAATCATTAGGCACCACAATTTACCCCTTTGAATCCATTGGGACCATTATTGAGAGCCACCCGCTCTGACTTGGCCCCAAATAGAACCAATCCCATGAGTCCTCTAGCACATGAATACCCTCTCGACGAAGCACCTGGCAGAATAACTTCCCTTAAAACCTGCATCTATATAAGGCATAAATCCTGAATCCTTCCCCAAGTCTGAACATGGGCCAATAAGGCCAACCCTAGCACCCCTTTAACAAGTCCTTTGCTCAACTTACCACTTACGGTCTTTCTCGTAGCGGAAATAACCCAATAATATGCTAATAACCAGAAATCTCGCAAGTAGTTAACCATGCAATCTAATCATAAGCGGTGAGACTCTCCCACTTAGCTCAAAGCCACTATTGCACAACTCTAGAATTCACCCAAATTCTTTATCTCTTATTGACATAACCTTGCGCAATCAACCGCCAAAATTCTTGGAATCTTTCTGTAAAACCCCCTCTTTATACTCTGAATCGTCAACCACATTTTGCACGACCGATCTCTTTGTTGCATAACCAATAGAACTCTTTGCAGAAGCTTTGCCAACCACGCGACTGCTAACCTGCTCACAGGGAATAACCCACCTGTGGAAATCACTTCCCGACATCTTCCAACGCTGCTGCACGGGGTACAATCACTTATAACACCAATAACCCATCCTGAGTCCGAGCTCACTCTCCAGCTGCACAAGTCCATTCACCCTTCGTGGACATCAATTAGATGTGCGGCAACAACCTTCCAATCCAAAATTATGTTGCATCCTTCTTCATTTCAAGCAGCTCCTTCCCGTTATATCAAATCTTCTGCCGCATAATGGTCCATGCTTCCAATTAACCCCGTAGTCCCCAATCACTAATCTCTAAAATCCTCAAATCATTCCAAACTCTCCTTATGGTGCGTAGTCATCCTACCGCAATGCCCATATGCAACTCCACCACTCTCCCACTTTGGCAGAACACATCCCTTTAATCAACTACTCGACCCTTGCTCCTCATACTTGGCCTTCTAGAAATTTTAGCCACCGCCTGACACCTCCCACATGTCCTTCCTCATCCTTTGCTACTCAGTTGTTGCCTTAAATAAATCCATCTTTGTAGCACTTGAACCCATGAATCGCTACTAACTTTAAACCTCTCCGAAGAACATCTTTCTCGAGCCGTCAACATTAGGAACACCGATTCAATCCTGCACCACCGCCCCCCACGATGTCTAACAGTCATTTCTTCAATACTGACCTACAATATCATGCTCCAAAGGCGAATTATAGAAGTTCATAACACCGGCGAACTTAGTACATTCAATAAGGACAACAACTCCTCATCATAGAAGAAAACTCCACCACACCCGCAATTACCAAGTCTTGTTATCCCATCAACCCAAACCTGAACATTCTCAGCCCGATTGCCTTTCCCCTGCTGGGAATAAAATATCGAATCTCTAGATCATGCACTGAGTAAACCTTCCTTCAAGTCATTCACTATCTCGACACGTAGGCAAACATCCTACCATCATATCAATACTGCGGAATAATCGTTCATAAGCATCATGGCAACCTGTGCCTAGCCTCAAAGCTCTCAGAAGTACTGCTACTTAGCTGAAACGACAAAATATCCTTCCACGAGGCAATGATAATGGCTCAAACAACCCCGCAGGGAGAAACACTCCGCACCACATTCGTAGTACCATTACATTCCTTAAAGTCATGATTTATAACTAGCAGCTCGCGGCGCGTAAGATCGAATATGAAGGAAATAAAGGCATAGGCCTCAAAGAAATCAAACCGCACGATGAGGAATCAAGAAGGGAAGTACTCCTAACAGCCTTGTAGCCTCCCGAAGATAAGTACAGACATCTCCGTACCGATCTGCGAGACTCTACTGGACTTGCTCATGACTCGTGAGACCTAAGGGAACCTAGTGCTCTGATACCATGCTGTTATGACCCAAAATTCACTAAGGGTCGTGATGGCACCGGACACCACTGTCGGGCAAGCCAACCAAAATACTTAATTAAATTCCAATTTTAGTATTTGTTTAAAAATCTTTTTTTTCTTTCTACATTAAATAACAAATAATGAAATTTACATAAATAACCATGAATTGCATTGAAATAGGGAAATATCTTTAACCAACTAAATATTGATCAATCCTATAACCATCCCAGAACCCGGTATCACAAGTGCATGAGCAATTTCTAGGAAATAATATAATATAACAACCGTCTGGACTACGATATTGGACAGAAAATAAATACAAAAAAAACTGAAAGAGACTCTGCTGGCTGCGGGTTGCCTTGAGAAGTACAGCTCACCTAAGTCTCCGTATCAACCATGCCGCTATGCTATAAGCCACTAGCCACATGCGAACCTGTGCAACAAAAATGCACAGCAAGTGTAGTATGAGTACGAAAACAACGTGTACCCAATGAGTATCCCGTCTAATCTCGAAGAAGTAGAGACGAGAGGTCGACTTTGACACTTACTAGAGGTCCAATAATGTTATATCAATAATGTAGTAAATCTGGGATTTTTATAGACATGATTATAATTAAATGGAATGAAGCAAGTAAGCAATTCTTTCTTTTATAGAAAATTTCCAAATTTCTCTTCATCATTTAAGCATAATTTCATAAGTCGGGGAGAAGGAAATAACAACTTCAATAAGTTTCAAGGCAAGCAATAAAAGCATGCGCAAATCATGCCAAGGTCGTACGGCCCGATCCAACAATATTTAAACTGTGCACAGCTAAGGGTCGAACAGCGCAAACTATAGATGCATCTATTTAATCTGCCGAGGCATTCGGCCCGTTCCAGAAATAAACACTCACGGACAGTCAATCAAGAAGTCAACATGGAATAATTATCCAAAGAAAAGCCAATTCTCTTTTAACAACTTAAGAAAATGAAGTTTAAATCTTTTTAGAAATTCATTTACTAATTCGATAGGATTTAAACAATCAACTGTCAATAAGGATTATAGACATTCCAAGTATAGCATGCTTATAGGTCCTAGACTACCCGGACAATAGCATAATAGTAGCTATGCACGGACTCTCGTCACCTCGTGCGTACGTAGCCCCCACAAATAGGAGCACATAACCAATTAATTCACCTATGGGGACAATTCCCTCTTACAAGGTTAGGAAGGAGACTCACCTCGCTCCGAAGATCCATAACCGGCTTTTCACGCTCTTCCGAAGACTCGAATCAATGCACAATGCTCCAAAACTAGCCAATAATCATGCAAATCCATTAATATATGCTCAATTACTCATTACAATCCAATTTATAGCAATCCCTAACCCCCGATCGAAACGTTGACAAAAACGCCCTCGGGCCCACGTGCCCGGATTCCGAAATTTCTCAAAGATAAAGTTTACCTATGAACTCACGAACTCAAATATATGATTTTCTCTTAATTTCATACCCAAAATCGCGTTCAAATTCCAAGAATACTAATTTTCTAGGTTTTCCCTCAAACCCCAAGTTTTCTACAAATTCCCATACCTAAATCCATATATAAATCTTGTATTTACTCAAAAACTAGTAGAATTCACTTACCTCATGCTTGGTGGTGAAAATGGCACTCCAAAGTTGCTCCAAAATTGAATCCCATGGAAGAAATGAAGTGAAAATGAGCCAAGACCCGGTTTTAAAAGAACACACTGCCTCTAGCACTTTCCGCACCTGAGGTCACTCGACCGCTTTTGTGGTTACGCAAGTGCGAGCCACTCTACCGCATCTGCAGTTTCCTCCAAGCTCCCCTTCTCTGCTTCTGCGCTCCTTCTTCCGCAGGTGCGATCCCGCTTCTGTGGCACCCTAACCGCATATGCGGTCCCTTCACTCCTGACCAAAAGCCGCACCTACGCCCTCCTAGCTGCTTCTGCGTCTCCGCACCTGCGGCCCCTTTCTCGCAGGTGCGGTTATGACAACAACCAGCAAGTTCAGCCCTTCCAAAAATTCCATTTCCAATCCGTTAACCATCCGGAATCCACCCGAGGCCCTCGCGACCCCATACAATCATACCAACCAGTCCCAAAATACATTACGGACTTGCTCGAGGCCTCAAACCATATCAAACAACGCCAAAACCACGAATCAACCTCCAATCCAAGCTTTATGAACTTTAGAATTTCAAACTTCTACATTCGATGCCGAAACCTATCAAATCATATCCGATTGACCTTAAATTTTGCACATAAGTCATATTTGACATTACGGACCTGCACCAATTTTCGGAATCAGATTCTGACCCCAATATCAAAAAGTCCACTTCCGGTCAAGCTTCTCCAAAAACCTTCAATTTTCTATCTTTAGCCAAATGGCTTCAAAATGACCTAAGGACCTCCGAATTCACTTCCGATCACACTCCCAACTCCAGAATCACCATACGGAGCTACTCCTAGACTCGGAATCCCAAACGGACATCAATAACACTGAAATGCACTTCAAGCCAAACTTATGAAATTTCTTCCAAAATGCTGACTACCACAATAGGCGCCAAAATGCTCCCGAGTCATCCAAAACCCGATTCGGGTATACGCCCAAGTCTGAAATCATCATACGAACCTACTGGAACCTTCAGATCCCAATTCTGAGGTTGTTTACTCTAAAATCCAATCTTAGTTACTTCCTTCAACTTTAAGCTTCCAGAATGAGAATTCACTTTCCAAATCAACTCTGAACTTCTCGAAATCTAATTCCGACCACGCGTACAAGTCATAATACCTGAAATGAGGCTGCTCATGGCCTCAGACTGCTGAACGACGCGCTAGAGCTCAAAATGACCGGTCGGGTCGTTACAAAGAAAAACCACGATGGATTATTACTACCTAAGAAATTTTTTAAAAAAAAGGTCATATTTTTGTATTTTTCTATTTTCTAAATTTTTGGTATTTTTTTTTAGACTTAAGTCCCTCAAGAAAACTATTTAGGAGATTCATTGTCAGGAAAAGTCTATTTTCTTCTTTTTTTATTCGAAAATAAAAAAAAAGTAAAAACTACTACACTACTCAATTCTATTCTAGAGTATCCTAAAATAATAAAACAAGAAGCTAACGATAAAGAAAATAAGAAGCTAGAAATTAAAAATATAAGAAGCTAAAAATTAAAAATATAAGAAGCTAATATGGTTACTAATCTACTCCTACTATGCATAATGAGAGTTACCCTCCCCACACTTAAAATATGCAGTATCCCCAATGCATAATTAAAGTAGAAAGGGTGAATAAGAACTCCATGATCAATCGTTGAGACGATGGCCCTCATCGCCCGGTCAGCCTCATCATAATCGTCAACATCATCACCCAGATCCTCACCAGTGGCATTAACTAGCTCAACTGCTGGATCAACCTGGTCCTCATCACCCTATACCGAATGCTCTGGAGTGTTGATATCTTCTTCTAGTGGCACCCCTTGACCCACAGCTAAACTAACCAATCGTTTTGCCGGTGTGGTGAGCGGGAACCGGTTAGTCAACTGAGTCCTCTCCTCTAAAGTAGCAGGCCTTCCCCCAATCCTCAACTGCAAATCCATCATCCCATACAAATGAGCCAGGACGCTCTGATCGCGAGCCTGAAGCTCCATTATAGTCAATGTTGTACCATCTTCCTCATCTGTCCCATGGATAATATCAATGTCGGTAGCTCGAGATGTTGCTGGAATCAACCTGTAAAACTTGGGCTCCTTATCCACTTGCTCTCTATGCAAGTATTGCATAAGCAGATTTACAAAGAATATCCTAGTAAGCGTGCTCTTTCTAGATTATGCCATCTGACTACGTATCAACTGGCCCACATTCACCAGCCACCCTTTCATTAAGAAATACACTAGAAATACTCTCTCTCGGACGACAGCAGAATCATGATCACATAGAAGTAGTCTCGTGTTCACCAAGCACAACCACACTTTAGCAATTTCTGTAAACTTCACTTTAGGCAAAGAAGTATGGTGTTTTATCTCTTGTCCCGTGTCCACACCGTATTTGAATTAACACCACACAATGTGTGCCTAATATCTCTGTAAGCATGCCAGTCAATAATGTCACACAATGGACCAGATGGGACAATAGGGGCATCCACAAATCTACATAATGCGCTAGCTGAAATATCAATAAGCCTCCTATGAATAGGTACCAATTGCTCCTTATCCTCAAGGTTCCACCCGGCATAGAACTCGCACACTAAACTAAAGTTTGCATATCCCAGATTTTTAAATACAAAACCCAATCCTAGTTCATGTATTCGTTCCAAAATATTAGGGTAACATGACTTCAATTTGTGCTCATCAACTGCAAAATAAGGGAGATATGATTTTGGGTGACACTTCCTGTAAAATGCTCTCCCAGATGGGGGCACACTTTGATGTTATACTCACGAGTTGCTATCTCTTGAGGTTATATAACGATTCGGTCGATCATTTTGAGAGTATTAGCCCCGATCCCCTATCTACTATTTTCTCTATTTCATTTTATGCTTATGTGACTTGCTGGAAGGATTTGTTTTTGGTTTCGAAGTGAAATGAGACACTTAGTTCCTAAAATGGAAGCTTAAGTTCTAAGGATTTGACCATAGTTGGAATTATGTGAAGACGAATTCGAAATGGAGTTTCATCAGTTCTGTTAGCTTCGTTGGATGATTCAGACTTAGGAGCATGCCCGGATTGTGATTCGAAAGTCCGTGGTTGAATTAGGCTTGAAATGACGAAATTGAATTTTTAGGAAATTTGACGGGGGTGGATTTTTTTATATCGAGGTCGGATTCTAATTCTGAAAGTTGTAGTAGGTCCATAATGTCAAATATGACTTGTGTGAAAAATTTGGGGTCAATTGAACGTGATTTGATAGGTTTCGGCATCGGATGTAGAAGTTGGAATTTCCTAAGTTCATTAAGCTTAAATCAGGGTGCGATTTGTGTTTTTAGCATTGTTTGTTGTGATTTGAAGGCTCGAATAAGTTCGTATCATGTTTTAGGACGTGATGATATATTTGGTTCAGGTGCCGGGGCCCTCGAGCGGATTTCGAGTGATTAACGGACCAAAATTAGAGTTAAGTGAATTGCTGAAGTTGGGCATCAGCTGATATAATCGCACCTGCGAAGTCCCCATCGCAGGTGCGAGCTCGCAGAAGTGAGATATGGGGCATATGTGCGGTTTGGAAGGAAATGGCCTGTGATCATAGGTGCGATGTGAAGACCGCAAAAGCGGAGTCGCTTCTGCGAAAGATGGAGCATAGAAGCGGAAAGGCCGGGGAGGCCTGTTGATTGTAAAAGCTGAAGGTTCTCCGCAGGAGCGAGCGCGCAGGTGCGGCCCTCTCGCAGAAGTGGGATTTGTGGACTTAAGTTAAGTCCTCACCTGCGATGGTTTTTTCGCAGGTGTAGAGCGGCAAATACAGTGAATCCCACGCAGAAGCGGATTTACTAGGCATAAAAAGGGCTAAATCGAAGGTTTGATCTCATTTTCATTTTGGGACTTTGATAGCTTAGTTTGAGGCGAGAATTTGAGGGATTTTCAGAGGAAACATTTGGGTAAGGATTCTTGACTTATTTTTTATTAATATCCATTAATCCATCGTTAATTTCATCACTAAATTAAGTATTTGGGTTGAGAAATTTGGGGAAAAAGTTGAAAAGTTCTTAAATCGAATTTTGGGGTTTTGATTGAGGTTTTGGTATCATATTTGAGTAATTTTGGTATGGGCGAACTTGTGGTCGAATGGGTGTTCGGGTTTTGTGACTTTTACCCGATTCCGAGACGTGGGCCCGGGTAGACCTTTTGGGGCAATTTTCTAATTTCTTGTTAAAGTCTTTATTTCATTAATTATATTGGCTTCTTATAATTATATTTATAGTATGTAATTGCTTTTGACTTGATTTGGGCCATTCGGAGTTGGAAAGTCGAGGAAAGGGCATTCTTATTGACACATTGGCTTGATTTAAGGTAAGTGACTTGCCTAACCTTGTGTGGGGAAATCCTCTTAGGATTTGGTACTGTTGTAACCATTTGTGATATGTGAGTGCCGTGTATGCGAGGTGACGAGTGCGTACATGGGCTAATTGTTGAAAATCCAGTTTTTACTAAATAGTAGCCTATTTTATCTTAATTGAGTTATCCCAACATGTGTAGTTATCATGTTTAGCCTAATATTGCATGTCTACATGTCTTAAATGCCTATTTGAAATATGTGCATCATGCTTAGTTGAAATTTTTGTTTTTCCTTGCTTTTTGTATTTAGTCGTTAACTGTAGGATTTCTTGCTGGGAATTCGTTGTTCCATCAGTTACGACCTGAGTATTTACTTTTGGGACTACGAGGCGGTACCTAGGGAGCTCCCTTGTTGCATATTTACTTTTGGAACTACGGGGCAGTACCTCGGGAGCTCCCTTGTTGCATATTTACTTTTGGGACTACGAGGTCGTACCTCGGGAGCTTCCTTGTTGAGTATTTACTTTTGAGACCACGAGGCGGTACCTCGGGAGCGCCCCTGTTGTTTATGTATATGTGATGTGTTGCTACCTTTCTGTAACTTCTCATTGCTCAATTTCTCAGTCTTTTCATTATATTACCATATCTACTATCCTAAATTATTATATTCCAGTAGGGCCCCGACCTGACCTCATCACTACTTTAACGAGGTTAGGTATGGTTCTTGTGGTGCACTCATACTACTCTTCTACACATGTTCTGTGTGCAGATCTAGGTACCTCCTACCAGCCCCGCTATTAGTAGAGAGTACATACTACTGCTACAGAGACTTCAAGGTATATCTGCCAGCGTCCGCAAACTTCGGAGTCCCCCTCTATCCGTTTATGTCGTTCTTCCTTATTTTTCCTAGATACTGATGTATAAAGACAGGTAGAAAAAAAAATTCTTAGAGCTTGTGACTTGTGACTGCTGGGTTTTGGGAGTTGTCTATACACGAGTTGTTCGTTTACTTGTATATTCCGAGCGGTAGTTTTCCAGCTTTATCTTTATATGTACCTGT
The DNA here is from genome assembly GCF_000393655.2 of Nicotiana sylvestris. Taxonomy (NCBI): domain Eukaryota; kingdom Viridiplantae; phylum Streptophyta; class Magnoliopsida; order Solanales; family Solanaceae; genus Nicotiana; species Nicotiana sylvestris. The sequence goes on from NC_091060.1 coordinate 82,580,469, forward strand.
TGTTGTTAAGATTTAGCCATTATTTCTGTTATTATTGCATTTATTCCGCAATTGTTAGGCTTACCTAGTCTTAGAGACTAGGTGTCATCATGACATCTTACGCTAAGGGGGGGAGGGGGAGATTTGGGTCGTGACAGGTTGTGCCCTGGTAGAAGCAGAAACCACTTTCTTTCCCTTACCACATTATTACCAGACGTAACCTCAACTCTGGTCTTTTTCTTTGGCAGTGGGCCTGATGAGGCAGCCTTTGCCTTTGGTGATGCCTTGCCCTTAGCTGGTACCTTATAACTAGTTGTTGGACGAACTATATTGCAGGTACTTGTCAACCATGCCAATTTTCAATGCAAGAAAACAACAACTATCACAAAAATAAGGTTGGAGTGACCCCACACTTACAGCTCTAAGATATGCTAATTACTTTAAACCATAGGCTGCTCAAACTTCGCCTTTATCAAGTAAGCATGTTAGCATCTAAATTTCAGCACTACACATAGCCCGTATGTCATTTCCAACACACTTTATCAATCCCCCTGACTCCGTAAAGTCACCCCATACTTAGGTTTTCATATCAATCATGCTCACCTAACACAAAACAATCAATCCCAGAGACTCGGGCTCCAATTGGGACTAAAATCGCCAATGAGGCATTTTATCGAACACTTTGTATGCATTATTTGTGTGTAAGTTTCTTTGTGGGTGAAGGATTGCTCCACCCTCCCATGAGAATTGAGTGTGAAACACTCGTTACAATAATCACAGGATATCCTATGGGGTTTTTGGGGTTGGAAATTTTAGCACAATTGAATTATTGTTGTACCTTGTAGAGCATATTACCCAACACTAAAGTTTATATAGAAAAAGAGAGAATACAAGAGTAAGAAAGAGAAAATCATACATGTTTCTTGAGAGAGAGAGAAAGAGGGCGAGGCAGTGAGGTGGGGTGGTGACTTGAGGAACTCGGATTTTTGTTTCTCTTTGGGATGGGACAGTGGGGCAGGGAGTTAAAAGCAAAGGTTTTTTTTTTGCTTTGTTTTATCTTGGGGTTGGGGCCATGTGGGGGTTTACAAGGGGATATGGGGATGGTTTATTAATTAATAGGGGAGGGGTTGGTGTTAATCAATAGAAAAATAATAAAAGGACTTACCTGGGACCTTAGCGCGCTGGACCGTGCAAGGCCGTGTGAGACGCAACGTTTGAATATTGCGAGGCGAGGTAAGGCGCACCAACATTGGCACTGTACAGGCTATATTGCTGAGGCTAGGGAGCCAAGCTTGGCACAGAAGACGGCACAAGGTAGCATCTAGGTTGCAGAAAATTTGGCGCGGGGTGGCGTCTAGACACTGCTGCTCTAGGCAACACGAGGCGTGCAAAACTTACCATTCGTATTTTGCCTCGCGATGGCTCGAAGTTTTCTTGTTCGTTTTGCAACCTTTTAGCTTGTTTAGGACACCCGAGCACATCCTCCTTCCACGTACCTCCACTACCTATAAATAAATGACAAATCTACTAAAATTCAGTTGTTAGTCTACCTTAATATCAAACAAAAACTAAAACTAAACGAAATCTACGCCACGAATTGGGTTGCCTCCCGATAAGAGCCTTAGTTAACGTCATGGCATGATGTATACAACACCTGCATGGGTTGCCTCCCAAGAAGCACCTGATTTAACATCGTGGCATGACGCAGACTTTTAGGATTACACTTTGCTCACATATTGGAGCTTTTCCAAGTACATATCTTTCTCCCCTTTTTCTTCAAGCATTCCAAGGTAGTGTCTCAACCTTTTCCATTCACTTTAAACTTATTCGTCCCATATTCGGACTCAATTTCTACCACTCCACTCGGCAACACTTGCACAACTCTAAATGGTCCCGACCATCTAGATTTTAGCTTACCCGAAAATAATCTCATTCTCGAGTTGTATAACAATACTAGATCTCCGGGTTTGAAGTTCCTATCTAGAATGTGCTTATCATGCATCATCTTGATCTTTTCCTTGTATAATCTTGTACTCTTGAATGCCTAGAATTGGAACTCCTCGAGTTCATGCAACTCTAGTTGTGCCAGCGGTTTCCATATCCAAATTCAACTGTTGCAGTACCCATAAGGCTATATGCTCAAGCTCCACCGGAAAATGGCACGTTTTTCCAAACACCAACTTGTACGGAGACATACCGTTTGGATTTTTAAATGTAGTGCGGTAACCCCATAATGCACAATCCAACTTCCTTGCCCAATCAGTCCGAGTTGCTTTCACTTTCTTAGTCAGGACACTTTTGATTTCCCTGTTGGACACTTCCACTTGTCCACTCGTTTGTGGGTGGTAAGGTGTGGCAACATTATGGCAAACTCCATACTTTTCTAATAGCCTTGCGAACGCTCTATCGCAGAAATCAGTTCCACCATCACTGATTATAGCTCACGGAGTTCCAAACCGTGTGATTTTTTTTCTTAGAAATCCTATCACTCTTTGGCATCATTTTTTGGAAGAAACGCCACTTCAACCCCTTTGGAGACATAATCAACTACTACCAATATGTACTTGTTACCGTACGAGCTGACAAATGGTCCCATAAAATCAATCCCCCAAATGTCAAACACTCCCACCTCTTGAATTGTAGTCATCGGTATCTCGTGACGGCAAAATATGTTGCTGGTGCTTTGGCACTCATCACAACTTTTCACCCAGGCATAGGCATCTTTGAATAAAGTCGGCCAATACAAACCCGAATCCAACACCTTCGCAGCTGTCTGAATTCCTCCAAAGTGCCCACCATATGGTGAAGCGTGGAAAGCCAGCAAAACAGAAAATTGATCTTTATCGGGGATACACCTCTTGATCATGTTATCCACACATATTTTAAAAAGTAAAGGTTCATCCCATTAATAAGAGCAACAATCACGAAAGAAATGTTTCTTTTTAATCGAAGAGAGTTCATAAGTTACAATACTACTTGCCAAATAATTAGCAATATCAGCATACCAAGGTGTTGATACCCAATTTTTTCCTAGGTATTTTTGTACCCAAAATACTTCCAAAATAGCATGTATGTGCATATATAAGCACACCCAAGAGTTTTAGTTTTTTTTTAATGATATTTAAACCGATTTACTACCCATTTTAATACCACAAAATCCAATTAGTTTTTCTCAAAATTATCATTTTTTGGTGAATAACTTATTTCATTCCCGTATTTACACCAAAATATAATTAAGGTGATTTTTGAAAATTTATTTGGCATTTTTAAGCTAATTGCATGTAATTGCAATTATAGCCTATTTTACAATTAACAACATTTTATACTTATAAGATCACTTTTAGTATTTTTACATTAATATTTATATGTTATTAATTATTTCATTGCCTTTAATTTATTTTTAAATCATCTTTTACTATTTTATAAAATAATAAAATGGGAGATTGGCTATTTAACAAACATCCCTTATTATTTCAATTCTAGCCAAATTGGCCACACCCACTATCAGATTCAAATGGCCCAATATCCTGATTAAATTAACCCAGCCCAATCTCTAATATAACCCGGTCCAATCTGAGCCATTTATCAAATAAGATCAACGACCCAGATTTAATTCCCTTAATTAAATTCAATTACCCCCCAAAGCCCCTCATTTCCACAGACGGTCCACCACCAAACCCCTCATTTCCACATCGTCTCTCCCTCTCCCTTCTCTCTAAAACCTTCTGGTTCTCTCTTCTCTGATGATCTCCACCGTCTTCCCGGCCATCTCCGACCACCTCCCTTCAACCCCAAGGCTCCGATGGACCTCTCATCATCCTGTTCAACACCTCGAAGACCTTCGAGGCTTATGGACCATGGTGATTTGAGACCTAGGGTTCCTGGTTCTTCTATATGCGAGTTCTCTAGTGTGATTTTAGGCGAAATCACACCCTATATGTCATGATCTATGAGGTTACGACAGGTTTTTCCCACTTCTATTAGGTTTCCTTTTTCTTTGAAACTCTAACTCTCTCCTGAATCTCTCAAAAACGGTGTCATTTCATGTTATTCTCATGTTTTCCTCTGTGCTCTGTTTATTCTCGAGTTTATTCTGAAAGATCCTTTGCTTTGAACCATTTTTTTTACTTTCTTCGAAATTAGGATTTCTGGGATTTCTTTTTATGCATGCTTCGATTGATTTTCTTTATGATTAAAACCTTTTGTTTGTTTATTCTGACCGATTTCTATGCTCTTACTGTTTTTTAGTTTGACTCTGCTAAAAACCCTAATTTCTAGAAAATGTTTCTTCATTCGATTATGTGTGTTAGCATGTTTCTTTGCTTCGATTACCTGTGTTAGCCTAATTTCCTTTGTCTTATCTCTATGTGTTAGCATGTTTCCTTGTTTGATTGTGTGCATTAGCCAGATTTTCCTTGCTTTAGTTCTACCTGCTGGCCTATTTGCTTGATTCTTGTTGATGTTTCATAGTCACCATGCTTCAAATATGTCTTGCTGAATCTTAACTTGTTTTCACTATCTCTGAGTGGTTATGTTTGCTCATCCCTTGTTCCTTCCTAGTTAACTTTGCTCGCTACTTTTGTTCATTTACCTCTATTTATATGTTAAAAATGCAGAATCATGACTTCACATGATTGATTCTGATTTTCCTTGATTGATTGGTAATTCAAAAACTTTCTTAAAAAAAATCCTAACATTCTACCCGCCCGTTTGAATTAATTGGTTTTGTTACCTCATTTGTTATAGTACTCTGCTCTTTTAAGCCTTTCCTTAATTGGGATTTTCCTAAATTTGGTCTTACTCGACTACTATATGCAATACTGAACCTTGACTCTTTCCTTATTTAATCCTACGCTGATTTTTCCTATTTGCCTTATATGGTGCTGAATCTTTTCGTTTGATTTTTGATTCCCTTAATTAATGGGAGTACTTCCTTGATTCTTTGATTAATTGATTCCGAGTTCTTCAATTAACATATTTCCGTGATTTTTACCTTATTTTACCACCTACTTTTGACTATAAATACCCTAAGTCTTTAAAAAAAAAACACAACAGTCTTCTGACTTACACACACCACTGAATACTTTCAAAATCTGCATTCCCTTTTGCTCTTTTGCTCTACTGCTGTTCTCTGCTTTTTCTTATTATTAGCCGGCTAAAAGCCAAGGCTAATATACTACTACTGCTTTGTCTTTGCATCCTACTCTTGCTCTTTTACCGGTATGTCTTAACTCAGTTCCCAGCAATCATCCTAATGTGTTTACTTATAGTCTTTATATCTATGCCTATTATCTGCAGAGTTTGACATGTTCATATGCTACTGTTTGCTTTACTTTCCTGCAAATGCTTGATCCCTACTCCCTTACCCTCTATGTGTTTATAAATGGGGATTTAGGGCATGGCAACATGAATTGTTGTCCATGAACTAAATTTTGACCCCAAGTAAAGAGTGTGTCAGTATCTTTCATTGATGATCATGCCCTTTGCCCCCTCTTCCTTTGTTTATTGTTTTTGTTATGAATTCCCTATCATTACCCCCTATGTATGATGAGTTAAAGTTTATGGTCTGGTAGCCTTTAAATGGCTATCCAGACCTGAACTTGGCTTTCAATAAGTCATAACTCCTCAATTTGAAAATGACTAATTGGTCAGGGGTGTGCCAGCACTTCAAATTGCTTGGCATGACCACCAGCTTATCATTTCCCCTCCCCTGCACTTGCACTTACTCTTAGACTTTAAGTTCTGCCCCTCTCATATGAGTCTTGCCTTGGGACCTTGAGTTCCCTCTGAACTTGGACATTTGAGGGCTGACTTTTCCACACTGCACTTTACTACAATTCTGGAATGATGTTTGTGGTGTAAGCACTGCCTGGAGCTCTTGAAGCTCCTTGGAACTTTGACACATCCCAAATAAGAGAAGGCTTTGGAAACCTGGATCCTTGGAAGTTGGTTTACTACATATGTCAGACTGGGAGTCTAAATTAGGCCCTCTTTGGTTGGAATTCTGATTTCGGATGTATTTTATTTATTTTTGATTAATTCTGGTATGTAATAATTTTGTAATAACATTTGGGGTCAGCTAGTAAAAAAAGGGTGGGAATTATGCATGCAAAGGGTAGATATCATGCCTATAGGGGTTATCATTTTTGAAATTCTGTATCCCATCTAGAGATCATGCTTGTAGGAATTACTGTCTCTAAAAGTTCTGCATCTTATACAAATCACTGAAACTCTGCATTTTCATATAGATGCCATAGGAACTCTGCATTTTCATACTATGCCTATAGGATTTTCTGCACTTTCATATAGATACCATGTCTATAGGATTTTCTGCAATTTTGCATGTGCATCCGTCATTAGGCAAACTTGTTATAGGATTTAAATAACTAACCAATTGCATATAGATGACCTGCCTATAGGATTTCTGTATAATAATAACAGTGTTTAAAAAACAGTGTTTAAAATCAGTGACACTTAGAAAGCATGCCTATAGGAGCTGTTAACTAACTCGAATCGCCAATTCGTCTAAAATCAGTAGAAATAACGCATAAGCACCTGCAGAACTTATGTTTTTGTAACTAACAAATCTTTTCTGCAATCAGTTTACTCTCTTTGTTTTTCCTGAAATTGATAGATATCATGCCTATAGGTTCTGTTTAACGCCTAGGCAAGCCTTAGGGTAAAATTTTATAACTGCATCAGTCTTTGATAATTACAACCAACAGGCAGGCCTAATTCGGACTTCTTATCTAAAAATATATGATAAATCAGCCTGCCTTAACGTTTAAGTTTAATACAGACCAAACCAGTATGTGCAAGACATGCTAAACTCTATGGCTTATCTGATTTAAGGAGGTTTACTTGAGCCTTACTTGCTTATTTGCCCTCCCATTTATTGCATTATGTGTTTTGATTGACGCCTTAGTATTTTGTCCTTTGAAACTCCCCAAAAAAGCCCCAACTCCCTCCCCTTTAGGATTAGTAGTCTCAATGCCTCTGAGACTGATAGGATTGTAGGACGGGTACTAGCATGCAATGAGTAACGATACCATTCCGTGCTTTAATACCTTAACGGGGTGGGAAGGGTAGATATGGATATGATGACTGGTGCGCTAATATCACGTGCGACCCCTCTTCTGAGAAGTGATCGCTGGGTATTGCATTGAAGTGATCCATATTAATTATAAACTTAGGACCCCCTCCCTTTATTTGCTTTCATCTTTTCTTGTAAAATTATTCAAATCTCTTTTTTTATTTTTTCTACCCTCTCTATATACTTTCAAAAGTTATCAACCTAATTGCAATGTTATATGCGAGTCCTTATTTGAGCTTTGATTGTTTACTTGTAAAGTCACAATTGCAACATGACCGGGAACCACACTAGTGGATCTTGAGGGGTGCCTAACACCTTCCCCTCGAGATAATTTCTAGCCTTTACCCGAACTCTGGTTTTCCAACTCAAACTCTTCTAAAAAAGTGTCCTAATGCACTATAATCATTAGGTGGCGACTCTTCAACTTCTAAACCCAATTCTCGAAAGGGAATAGAGTTGTCCTCCCAATGTCGTATACCCGATTTCTGACCCCACGGTTAGAGAAAAAAGGGGGCGTCGACAACATGGCGACTCTGCTGGGGATTTTCTTTAGGCTTTTACCATTGCATGTTGCTTGTGACTTTACTATCTCATTAATTGCTTTGTTTACTGTCTTTTATTCTTTCACTATGAAATTGACTTGGCTCTTCATGTCTTTTCTTTCCTTTAACTGCTTTTCTTTACTGCTTTATTTCAATACTGTTTGTAATTACTGCAATTATAATCATTTATCTTATGAACGTGGAAATACATGTCAATTTGTTTCATTCTTGTAAACTGCATCTTCAACATCATATTCCACTCGTGCCAAACAAATACCATATCAACGCTTATAATGAGTGGTTGCGCTCTTCCAATATTATCACCCTTTAAATTTGGCAAAGGCGTATTTGCGGTAAAACCAGTCGATCAGCGGTGCAGTCGACGGTTCCGTGCCTTTCCCTCTTGAGTTGTCCGCTCAAAGGTACCTGTCTAATACCCCGATAGAAACCTTACTCTGTCTAACTGTCCATGCATCATGGTCAAATCTAGCCGAGTCAGTTATGTTGTCCACATAATGACTCATTAAGATAGCCTTGTCCAAAGTCCATCGGGTTTCCCTGAAACCCAAACGGACACCTACATATTCTGTGCATTTATTTGGAGAACTAAATGCTTTTATGATGATTATTGGTATTAAATAGTCGAGTCCGGTGGGGGGTGAGGTCTTAACCCTTTTGTTTTGCAGAAAATGAATGACAAAGTTCCTGACTTCGATATGGTAAACATACCTTCACTCTTGCAGACTTGGTGGAGAAACCTCCCATCGAGCAACTAAATCAACGAATGGAAAGAGAGAGTCACCAAGGCTAGTAAGAATCTAGAATACCTGGAGTACAACTTGCTGGAATTGGAAAGGAAAGTGAGGAAAAGAGTCACCAACTGTCAAAATGCTGAAGAAGGCAAAGGAGAACGTCTGGCGATAGCATTTTTACTGGAAAATCTGCGCGAGCTGGAGGACTTGATCAACGAGAACATTCAACCTGAAGAAGGTCCTTCTGGGACCAAGTAGTTAGGAGTCTTTCTTTTCGCTTTTGATGTAATAAGGCCAATGGCCATTAGTGACATTTTTACTTTCTGCTATTTTAGTGTCGTTTTGGGATTCGTGTTATTTTTATCAATAAAATGAGGCATTTAACATTATAAGTTCTCCAAATTAACTTGTCTCTAGGCCTACCTCGGGCACAATGAGGCACCCAAATTAGGACACGATTTATATTCTTGCACAATGTGTTTAAATATTGCAACATTTTCTTCTCATAACCCGCACTAACTTGTTACCCTTTTTTTTTTTTTATTCCCTTCCCCAAAGGTTAGTTCGTGCATTCTGGCACCATCATCATACAGTATGAGATCCAAGGGCCCTCCTCCTCCTCCTCCTCCTCCGAGTCCTATCCGGAACAAGAACAAAGGCAGAATGGGAGATTCAAGCGCCAGAAAGGAAATTGAAAGAATTGAGATTCCTCAGGGTACCCCGGTTGCTAAGGAAACTGCTGCCCAACTTAAGCAGAAATTGTTGAAGTTCCAAGAAGAACTGGATCAAGTTCGGAACTTGGCAAATTTATCATTCACTCTCACCGCTCTTGATGTCAACTTCTCAAATGCTCAAAATCCCGCACCTCCACAGAACACCCCACAACCACAGATGAAACCCACTCATGCTCAACATTGCAACACATGCCACACTCCACTACCCATTCCTGAACCACTGAACACCACAAACGACCACCCCCACAACACACCCATCTACGTAGATACCATACCCCACTACACTCAACCAATCTCAAGTGCACCTGAGTCTGATGACAAGGACTCTCTTATCATAAACTTGGTAGCAGAACTCAAGAAATTGACCAGCCGAGTCCAGGGCATGGAAGGAAACAAAGGCATAGAGGGGCTGAATTATGAGGACCTCTGCATTCAGCCAGATGTTGAACTTCCAGAGGGATACAAACCTCCCAAGTTCGAAATGTTCGATGGCACGGGAAGATCCCAGAGTCCATTTGAGGACATATTGTGATAAGCTGGTCGGAGTCGGAAGGAATGAGAAAATCCGTATGAAACTCTTCATGAGAAGCCTGAAGGGGGATGCTTTATCCTGGTACATCAGTCAGGACCCCAAGAAATGGACAAGCTGGGTAGGTATGGCATCGGATTTCATGGATAAGTTCCGATTCAATACAGAGAATGCACCGGATGTATTCTACATCCAGAATCTGAAGAAGAAGCCTACCAAGACATTCTGCGAGTATGCTACTCGTTGGAGATCAGAGGCTGCTAAGGTCAGGCCGGCCTTAGAAGAGGAATAAATGAATAGATTCTTCGTCCGGGCTCAAGACCCACAATCTTATGAGAGGTTGATGCTGATCGAGGGCCAGAAATTCTCCGATATCATCAAGCTGGGAGAAAGAATTGAGGAAGGCATTAAGAATGGTATGGTTACTAATCTTGAAGCATTGCAGGCCACCAACAAGGCTTTACAGTCTGGTGGCACGTCCAAGAAAAAGGACGTCAATGTCGTGATGGTCGCACAGGGAGCCAAACCACCACTAAAATACCACACTTACCCGTCACCTCCACTTACATATCAGCCTATCCTGAATTACCAAGCACCCTCTTACCAAAATCCACCACCCATTTACCAATCATCTCCACCTCCCGCATATCAACCCACTTCACCCAGATGCTCTCAACCTACACCTGTTTACCAAGCTTATAATGCCCAATCCCCTCACTACCAATCACCTCCCACTAGCCAAAATTTCCCTAGACCCAGACCAAATTTTGACCGCAGACCTCCCAGACAATATACAGCCATTGCTGAGCCAATTAACCAGCTGTATGAGAAACTTAAAGCTGCTGGTTACGTCTCTCCTATCCCTGCCATAACTCCAAAAAATCCTTCCTATTGGGTCAACCCTAATAAGACTTGTGCATACCACTCCGGCATGAAGGGACATACCATTGATGAGTGCCGCTCGTTGAAGGACAAGATTCAAACTCTGATCGACAATAAGGTTATCGTAGCAAAGGAGCCTACTCCCAATTTCTGCAACAACCCTCTGCCTGATCACAGAGGTGGGGATATTCACATGATCGAGATCGAAGATGACTGGGACCCCAAGGGATCGATAGGATTGATTGCTGAGGATGATGAGCCAAAGAAATCGGCAGTCACACTTAACCCGATTGTTGTACAGAACCAGACCTCTAAGGGCGATGAAGTCAACATGTCTACACCTCTCGAATTTGAAGCACCTTCTTCTGTGAAGGTAGCCAGGCCAATTGAGGTTGAGTTTGGGGCTCCAAAGGCACCTGTACTCTTTGAAGTTGTTGTGTTACCACCGAGGGTACCCATTCCTGTAGCAATGTCAGACATAACACCGTTCCACTCAAATGCCATACCATGGGATTACAAAGCTGAAGCAAGGAGGAAAGGAAAGACCAAGACGGGAGAAGCAATTGCTGCGCAGGGTATGACTAGAACAGGCAAGGTTTACACTCCAGAGCACCTAGCTGAGTCCAGTAAGCAAGCCTCGGGACGGACTACTGAAACTGGTCTCGATGATCTTTGGAGGAAAATACAAGCTAAGGAGTATTCGGTCGTTGAGCAGTTGAACAAAACACCAGCACAGATCTCCATCCTAGCTCTTCTACAGAGCTCTGACGCACAAAAAATGCCTTGATAAAGATATTAAGCGAAGCTTATGTGCCCAGCAACATAACTAGGGGCGAAATGGCAAATATGGTAGGACAAATACTGGAAAGCCACAAAATCACCTTCCACGAAGATGAACTGTCGCCGGAAGGACTGAGTCACAACATGGCCCTACACATCACCGTGCAATGCGAGGATTACTTCGTCACTAGAGTCTTGATCGATGGAGGCTCCAGCCTCAACATCTGTCCGTTGGTAACTCTCAGAACATTGGGAAAGAGCCTGCACGAGATCAAAAATGGGGCCATCAATGTCAAAGCCTTCGATGTTTCCCAAAGGTCTACTATCGGAGAGATCAGCCTATGCTTGCAAATGGGGCCAACCTGGTTCGACGTTGACTTTCAAGTGATAGATGTCCCAGCATCTTACAATTTGTTGTTGGGACGACCATGGATCCATGCCGCTGGAGCTGTAGCATCAACCCTGCAATAGGCAGTAAAGTTCGAATGGAATCACCAAGAGGTGATCATTCATGGCGATGGTAGCAACCCCATATATAGTCGTCAAACCATCCCGATGATTGGAGGCAGAAGGAGAATAGGCGGAGAAACATACCACCACATTGAGAGAGTCAACGCTGTAGACAAAGATAAATGGTGGGATAACAAGATTAAAAGTATCCTGAATTGGTATGGATACGAACCTGGAAAGGGACTCGGCAAAAACCTCCAGGGAATCGCCAAACCCATCAAGCTGAAAAAACATGGCACTACATTTGGTTTGGGGTATGAGTACACTTGGGAGGAGTTCAATCACTGGTCGCCACCATGGCGCGGTCCCTACTACCCACTGGAGCATCCGATACCTCACTTAGAGCAGACTTTCCAGCTGACAGATATTATATATGGGTCGGTGGAAGATGAAGCATTGGCAGCCGTGAAGAATCTATTCCTGAAGGATGATGATATGGACTGCTGTGTTATTTTTGAGGAGGAAGGGGAGGAAGGCCCTTCTATACAAGTTGTAAACCAAGGAGGGCGCCTTAGCAATTGGTCAATCAGAACCACTAGGGCCCGGAAAGCTTCGGGGTAGCAAATCTAACCAAAAGCACCATGCATCACACTTTACTTTTTACTAGCTGATTTTATTTTCGCATTGTCTTTAATTCTGAAAAGAGCTCTGATACTCAAAACAATTACGAATTTAATCAAAGCATTTCAGTTTATTATATATATCTCTTATTATTTTTCTATCATTCACTTTATTTTACACAGCATTACTATTACTTGCCTTAACGATGAACCAACGATTGTGACTTACAACGAGACGACGCAACAAATGGATAAGGACTCAGAAGAGGATGATATACCAGAAGAGGTCGTCAGAGGAGTTGAGAATTTTGAAAATAGGCCTAAGTCTAACTTGGATGAAACTGAGGTCGTTAATCTGGGAGATATAGGGAATGTCAAATAAACACGCATCAGTATTCACCGGTCACCCTCAGAAAAGAAAGAGTACACAGAGTTCCTGAAGGAATATGAAGACATATTCGCCTGGTCATATGATGATATGACTGGTCTCAGCACCTCCATTGTAGCTCACAAACTGCCAATAGATCCAACATGCCCGCTGGTAAAGCAGAAGCTCAGGAAATTCAAACCCGACATAAGTTTGAAAATCAAAGAAGAGGTTACCAAGCAAGTCAAAGCCAAGGTTCTCAGGGTAGTAGAGTATCCGACATGGTTAGCCAACAGTGTGCCAGTGCCAAAAAAGGATGGGAAAGTTAGAGTTTATGTTGACTACCGGGATCTCAATTGGGCCAGTCCCAAAGACGACTTCCCCTTGCCTAACATACACATTCTTATCGACAACTGTGCCAAGCATGAGTTACAGTCTTTTGTTGATTGTTTCGCTGGGTATCATCAGATATGGATGGATGAGGAAGATGCAGAGAAAACGGCTTTCATCACGCCATGAGGAATGTACTGTTACAAAATGATGCCATTCGGTTTGAAGAACGCTGGTGCCACCTACATGAGAGCCATGACTACCATCTTTCATGACATGATACACAAGGAGATCGAGGTATATATGGATGACGTCATCATCAAATCCAAGAAAGCCAGGGATCACATGGCAGCTCTAAGAAAATTCTTCAACAGACTGAGGAGGTACAGTCTGAAACTGAATCCCGCCAAGTGTGCATTCGGGGTTCCTGCTGGATAATTATTGAGTTTCATCGTGAGTCATCGAGGAATAGAATTGGATCCATCAAAGGTCAAAGCCATCCAAGAATTGCCGCCGCCAAAGAACAAGAAGGACGTGATGAGTTTCCTGGGAAGACTCAACTATATCAGTCGGTTCATAGCTCAATCCACAGTCATTTGTGAACCTATCTTCAAAATGTTAAAGAAGGACGTTGCTACCAAATGGACTGATGATTGTCAGAAAGCTTTTGACAGAATCAAGGAATACCTATCAACGCCGCCGGTCTTGGTTCCGCCTGAGCCAAGAAGACCCCTATTGCTTTACCTTGCGGTATTGGATAAGTCATTCGGTTGTGTTCTAGGGCAACATGATGAAATAGGGAGAAAGGAGCAAGCCATCTACTATCTCAGTAAGAAGTTCACACTGTACGAGGCCCGGTATTCTCTTTTAGAACGCACTTGCTGTGCTCTGACTTGGGTCACGCAGAAGTTGAGACATTACTTCTGTGCTTACACTACTTATCTCATATCCAGAATGGACCCTCTGAAGTATATCTTCCAGAAGCCCATGCCCACTGGCAAGCTCGCCAAGTGGCAGATCCTGCTAAGTGAATTCGACATTGTTTACGTGACCCAGAAAGCAATCAAAGGGCAAGCCTTGGCGGACCATCTCGCCGAGAATCCCGTGGACGGAGAATACGAGCCCCTAAAAACGTATTTTCCTGATGAAGAGGTATCTTTCATATGAGAAGATATTGCAGAATCCTATGATAGTTGGAGGTTGTTTTTCGACGGAGCTGCAAATTTCAAAGGAGTTGGCATAGGAGCAGTCTTAGTATCAGAAACCGGCTAGCACTACCCGGTATCCACCAAGCTTAGGTTCCCTTGCACCAATAATATGGCTGAATATGAAGCCTGCATTTTGGGGCTCAAAATGGCCATTGACATGAACGTTCAGGAGTTGCTAGTTATCGGGGATTCAGACTTGCTCATACATCAGGTTCGAGGAGAGTGGGCAACCAAGAACTATAAGATACTTCCCTACTTGCATCATATACAGGAGTTGAGGAAAAGGTTCATAAAGACAGAATTTCAGCACGTCCCTAGAGTCCAGAACGAGTTTGCTGATGCATTAGCTACTTTATCATCCATGATCCAGCATCCAGATACAAATTTCATTGATCTCATCCAAGTAAAGATTCATGATCAGCCAGCTTATTGTGCCCACGTTAAGGAAGAAGCGGATGGAAAACCATGGTTCCATGACATCAAGGAGTACTTAACAACAGGGGAATATCCAGGACTTGCCAACGCTACTCAAAAGCGTACACTTCATAGGCTATCCAGCAACTTTTTTCACAGTGGAGGAATCCTGTACATGAGGACTCCCGATTTGGGTTTACTAAGGTGTGTCGAAGCGAAAGAAGCATCCAGGCTATTGGACGAAGTGCATGCAAGGACCTGCGAGCTGCACATGAATGGTTTTGTCTTAGCAAAGAAGATACTCTGAGCAGGGTATTTTTGGATGACTATGGAAACAGACTGTATCCAGTATGTTCGCAAATGCCATCGCTGTCAGATACATGCGGATATGATAAAGGCACCTCCAAACGAGCTTACTACAACAAGCTCACCATGGCTATTTGCCGCTTGGGGAATAGATGTTATCGGACCTATCGAGTCTGCCGCGTCAAATTGGCACAGGTTCATCTTAGTGGCAATCGATTATTTTACCAAATGGGTCGAAGCAGCATCATACAAGGCGGTCACTAAGAAGGTTGTAGCGGGTTTGGTCCGCAACCGCATTGTTTGTCGGTTCGGGGTTCCGGAATCAATCATCACCGATAATGGTTCCAATCTCAACAGCGACTTGATAAAAGCAATGTGTGAAACTTTCAAGATCAAACACAAGAACTCTACAGCCTACAGGCCTCAGATGAATGGAGCTGTGGAAGTAGCCAACAAGAATATCAAGAAGATACTAAGGAAGATGGTTGAAAGGCACAAACAATGGCATGAGAAGTTATCATTCGCCTTATTGGGATACCGCACTATAGTCCGCACATCGACCGGAGCAACTCCCTACATGTTGGTTTATGGTACAGAGGTGGTCATCCCCGCCGAGGTAGAAATTCCCTCCCTAAGAATCATACAAGAAGTAGAGTTGGATGATACAGAATGGGTAAAAGGTCGCTACGAGTAGTTAGCCCTTATAGACGGGAAAAGGATGAATGCAGTTTGCCACGGTCAGTTGTATCAGAACAGAATGTCCAGAGCCTTCAACAAAAAGTTAAACCAAGGAAGTTTACACCGGGGCAGCTGGTGTTGAAGAAAATATTCCCACATCAAGATGAAGCCAAGGGGAAGTTCTCTCCCAATTGGCAAGGTACGTACATGGTTCACCGGGTTCTAACTGGAGGAGCCCTTATTCTTGCAGAGAGGGATGGAGAAGTCTGGCCGAAGCCAATCAATTCAGATGCAGTGAAACGATATTATGTGTAACCACTTATGATTCCATTTGAACTACGCCTGACCTGATTTCCGTTTAAGAGAGGATACGTAGGCAGCCCTATGGGTTCGGTCATAATTTAATAAAAATTCCATTTTGCCCCGCTATTGGAACTGGAGCAGAATTCTGAAGTTAATTTTAGTTCATGCATCGCCAGAAGCGCCAGCCTAGTAAACTAGGGCGGAATTTTGAGGAGGACCCTCAAAATTCCGGAGAAAGAGAGGTTGCAATGTCTTGAACCACGTCGCAGTCGTTGGATCATCTAAAGAAAACTATTTTCGATTATATACGTTATATTTACTAAATCATGCATAGCTATTATCCGAATTGTTGTTGTTTAGCGACGCTACCCCAATGACACACAACGCCAAGAGCCAGGGGAAGACGAACTAACCTTTCCCCTCACAGAACTCACGATTTTATTTGGATGCAGGCACTCGACTTGCAATATCGTCAGGTATATTTATGTATGCATACTTTCCCAAGAATGCAACTTCTTAGAATCATCACTTGCCCACAATTGCTATCCGTACACAATCTCCCCAGCAGTCATATTGTCGTAATCGACTATCAGCTAAGAGATCTTACTACTAATCATCTTTTTACATTCTTGCACTACATAAGGATACCTTTCTGCCTTCCGAGGTTAAGTTCTACCTCCATCTGCATTTCCTGCATTGCATAAGGCTACCTTTATGCCTTCCGAGGTTAAGCTCTACCTCCATCTGCATTTCCTGCATTGCATAAGGCTACCTTTCTGCCTTCCAAGACTAAGCTCTGTCTCCATCTGCATTTCCTGCATTGCACAAGGCTACCTTTCTGCCTTTCGAGACTAAGCTCTGTCTCCATCTGCATTTCCTGCATTGCACAAGGCTGTCTTTCTGCCTTTCGAGACTAAGCTCTGTCTCCATCTGCATTTCTCTGCATTACATAAGGCTACCTTTCTGCCTTCCGAGGTTAAGCTCTACCTCCATCTGCATTTCCTGCATTGCATAAGGCTACCTTTCTACCTTCCGAGACTAAGCTCTGTCTCCATCTGCATTTCCTGCATTGCACAAGGCTACCTTTCTGCCTTTCGAAACTAAGCTCTGTCTCCATCTGCATTTTGCATAAGGCTATTTTTCTGCCTTTCGAGGTTAAGCTCTACCTCCATCATCATCTGCATAAGGCTGCCTTTCTGCCTTCCGAGACTAAGCTCTGTCTCCATCCTGCATGGCTGAAATATCGCCACTTTATTTTCTTGCATGGCTGAAATATCGCCATTTTATTTTCTTGCATCTGCTGAAAGATCGCCACCTTATCTTTCTTGCATCGGCTGAAATATCGCCACCTTTTATTTACGTCTTCAATCGACTGAAAGATCGCCACCTTCTGCATTTCATGGGCTGAAAGATCGCCAAACTGTCCAAGGGCGTCATTGTTCGGAGGCACCATTTTCATAACCCGAGAACGCCATGCGATGGCCTGAGGACCCCATTTTATCTTTTGCATATCATTATTCAAAGTCATCATGGTTCGGAGGCACCATTCTCATAGCCCGAGAACATCATCTCATAGCCTGCGAATCCTTTATCATACGCTTCATGGCCCAAGACGTCATGATTCAAGGACGTTATCCTAACCGTCCGAGGACAACATTCATGGTCCAATGGGAACTTGCATCACGTTTAAATTTACGCACAATATGTGCACGTATTGCTTACTTACAGGTACACCGGCTGGCAAACGATCATCTCAGCAGGAGCGATCCCGCTCCGGTTCCCGCAGCCTAACGATTTTTCAGAAAACCTTTCTCAATCTAAACATCGCGTTCGTCCGTTTCAAATCTCCATCGGCATATTCCGTCAATGGTTCTGGAACTACATATGGCCTAATTCCTGTAAGACCAGGGATATGTAGACGGCTCAAAAACTAGAGCTCAGTCAAAACTCCTTTCAAATCTCCACTTCCGGTCAAAATTGGCCATCTTATCTTTACCCGACAACTCTTTCATCATCCTCGGGTAAAGAGGGGCAGATGTTGATACCCAATTTTCCCTAGGTATTTTTGTACCCAAAATACTTCCAAAATAGCATGTATGTGCATATATAAGCACACCCAAGAGTTTTAGTTTTTTTTAATGATTTTTAAACCGATTTACTACCCATTTTAATGCCACAAAATCCAATTAGTTTTTCTCAAAATTATCATTTTTTTGGTGAATAACTTATTTCATTCCCGTATTTACACCAAAATATAATTAAGGTGATTTTTGCAAATTTATTTGGCATTTTTAAGCTAATTGCATGTAATTGCAATTATAGCCTATTTTACAATTAACAGCATTTTATATTTATAAGATCACTTTTAGTATTTTTACATTAATATTTATATGTTTTAATTATTTCAATGCCTTTAATTTATTTTTAAATCATCTTTTTACTATTTTATAAAATAATAAAAGGGGAGATTGTCTATTTAACAAACATCCCTTATTATTTCAATTCTGGCCAAATTGGCCACACCCACTATCAGATTCAAATGACCCAATATCCTGATTAAATTAACTCAGCCCAATACCCAATATAACCCGGTCCAATTTGAGCCATTGATTAAATAAGATCAACGACCCAGATTTAATTCCCTTAATTAAATTCAATTACCCCCCCCCCCAAAACCCATCATTTCCACATCGTCTCTCCCTCTCCCTTCTCTCTAGAACCTTCTGGTTCTCTCTTCTCCAATGATCTCCACCGTCTTCACGGCCATCTCCGGCCACCTCCCTTCAACCCCAAGGCTCCGATGGACCTCTCATCGTCCTGTTCAACACCTCGAAGACCTTCGAGGCTTATTGACCATGGCGATTTGAGACCTAGGGTTCCTGGTTCTTCTATATTCGAGTTCTCCAATGTGATTTCAGGCGAAATCACACCCTATATGTCACGATCTATGAGGTTACGACAAGTTTTTCCCACTTCTATTAGGTTTCCTTTTTCTTTGAAACCCTAACTCTCTCCTAAATCTCTCAAAAACGGTGTCATTTCATGCTATTCTCATGTTTTCCTCTGTGCTCTGTTTATTCTCGAGTTTATTCTGAAAGATCCTTTGCTTTGAACCATTTTTTTTACTTTCTTCGAAATTAGGATTTCTGGGATTTCTTTTTATGCATGCTTCGATTGATTTTCTTTATGATTAAAACCTTTTCTTTGTTTATTCTGACCGATTTCTATGCTCTTACTATTTTTTAGTTTGACTCTGCTAAAAACCCTAATTTCTAGAAAATGTTTCTTCATTCGATTATGTGTGTTAGCATGTTTCTTTGCTTCGATTACCTGTGTTAGCCTAATTTCCTTTGTCTTGTCTCTATGTGTTAGCATGTTTCCTCGTTTGATTGTGTGTATTAGCCTAATTTTCCTTGCTTTGGTTCTACCTGCTGGCCTATTTGCTTGATTCTTGTTGATGTTTCATAGTCGCCATGCTTCGAATATGTCTTGCTGAATCTTAACTTGTTTTCACTATCTTTGAGTGGTTATGTTTGTTCATCCCTTGTTCCTTCCTAGTTAACTTTGCTCGCTACTTTTGTTCATTTACCTCTATTTATATGTTAAAAATATAGAATCATGACTTCACATGATTGATTCTGATTTTCCTTGATTGATTGGTAATTCAAAAACTTTCTTTAAAAAAACCTAACATTCTACCCGCCCGTTTGAATTAATTGGTTTTGTTACCTCATTTGTTATAGTACTCTGCTCTTTTAAGCCTTTCCTTAATCGGAATTTTCCTGAATTTTGGTCTTACTCAACTACTATATGCAATACTGAACCTTGACTCTTTCCTTATTTAATCCTACGCTGATTTTTCATATTTGCCTTATATGGTGCTGAATCTTTTCGTTTGATTTTTGATTCCCTTAATTAATGGGAGTACTTCCTTGATTCTTTGATTAATTGATTCCGAGTTCTTCAATTAACATATTTCCGTGATTTTTACCTTATTTTACCACCTACTTTTGACTATAAATACCATAAGTCTTTACAAAAAAAAAACACAACAATCTTCTGACTTACACACACCACTGAATACTTTCAAAATCTGCATTCCCTTTTGCTCTTTTGCTCTACTGTTGTTCTCTGCTCCTTCTTATTATTAGCCGTCTAAAAGCCAAGGCTAATATACTACTACTGTTTTGTCTTTGCATCCTACTCTTGCTCTTTTACTGGTATGTCTTAACTCAGTTCCCAGCAATCATCCTAATATGTTTACTTATAGTCTTTATATTTATGCCTATTACCTGCAGAGTTTGACATGTTCATATGCTACTGTTCGCTTTACTTTCCTGCAAATGCTTGATCCCTACTCCCTTACCCTCTATGTGTTTATAAATGGGGATTCAGGGCATGGCAACATGAATTGTTGTCCATGAACTAAATTTTGAACCCAAGTAAAGAGTGTGTCAGTATGTTTCATTGCTGATCATGCCTTTTGCCCCCTTTTCCTTTGTTTACTGTTTCTGTTATGAATTCCCTATCATTGCCCCCTATGTATGCTGAGTTAAAGTTTATGGTCTGGTAGCCTTTAAATGGCTATCCAAGCCTGAATCTGGCTTTCAATAAGTCATAACTCCTCAATTTGAAAATGACAAATTGGTCAGGGGTGTGCCAGCACTTCAAATTGCTTGGCATGACCACCAGCTTATCATTTCCCCTCCCCTGCACTTGCACTTACTCTTAGACTTTAAGTTCTGCCCCTCTCATATGAGCCTTGCCTTGGGACCTTGAGTTCCCTCTAAACTTGGACATTTGAGGGCTGACTTTTCCACACTGCACTTTACTACAATTCTGGAATGATGTTTGGGGTGTAAGCACTGCCTGGAGCTCTTGAAGCTCCTTGGAACTTTGACACATCCCAAATAAGAGAAGGCTTTGGAAACCTGGATCCTTGGAAGTTGGTTTACTACATATGTCAGACTGGGAGTCTGACATATTTCAGTAATAATTTTGTAATAACATTTGGGGTCGGCTAGTAAAAAAAAGGTGGGAATTATGCATGCAAGGGGTAGATATCATGCTTATAGGGGTTATCATTTCTGAAATTCTGTATCCCATCTAGAGATCATGCTTGTAGGAATTACTGTCTCTAAAAGTTCTGCATCTTATACAAATCACTGAAACTCTGCATTTTCATATAGATGCCATAGGAACTCTGCATTTTCATACTGTTCCTATAGGATTTTCTGCACTTTCATATAGATACCATGTCTATAGGATTTTATTTTGCATGTGCATCCGTCATTAGGCAAACTTGTTATAGGATTTAAACAACTAACCAATTACATATAGATGACCTGCCTATAGGATTTCTGTATAATAATAACAGTGTTTAAAAAATAGTGTTTAAAATCAGTGACACTTAGAAAGCATGCCTATAAGAGCTGTTAACTAACTCGAATCGCCAATTCGTCTAAAATCAGTAGAAATAACGCGTAAGCACCTGTAGAACTTATGTTTTTGTAACTAACAAATCTTTTCTGCAATCAGTTTACTCTCTTTGTTTTTCCTGAAATTGATAGATATCATGCCTATAGGTTCTGTTTAACGCCTAGGCAAGCCTTAGGGTAAAATTTTATAACTGCATCAGTCTTTAATAATTACAACCAGCAGGCAGGCCTAATTCAGACTTCTTATCTAAAAATATGTGATAAATCAGCCTGCCTTAACGTTTAAGTTTAATACAAACCAAACCAGTATGTGCAAGACATGCTAAACTCTATGGCTTATCTGATTTAAGGAGGTTTACTTGAGCCTTACTTGCTTATTTGCCCTCCCATTTATTGCATTATGTGTTTTGATTGACGCCTTAGTATTTTGTCCTTTGAAACTCCCCAAAAAAGCCCCAACTCCCTCCCCTTTAGGATTAGTAGTCTCAATGCCTCTGAGACTGATAGGATTGTAGGACGTGTACTAGCATGCAATGAGTAACGATACCATTCCGCGCTTTAATACCTTAACGGGGCGGGAAGGGTAGATATGGATATGATGATCGGTGCGCTAATATCACGTGCGACCCCTCTTCCGAGGAGTGATCGCTGGGTATTACATTGAAGTGATCCATATAAATTATAAACTTAGGACCCCCTCCCTTTATTTGCTTTCATCTTTTCTTGTAAAATTATTCAAATCTCTTTTTTTATTTTTTCTGCCCTTTCTATATACTTTCAAAAGTTTTCAACCTAATTTCAATGTTATATGCGAGTCCTTATTTGAGCTTTGATTGTTTACCTGTAAAGTCACAATTGCAACATGGCCGGGAACCACACTAGTGGATCTTGAGGGGTGCCTAACACCTTCCCTTCGAGATAATTTCTAGCCCTTACCCGAACTCTGGTTTTCCAACTCAAACTCTTCTAAAAAGTGTCCTAATGCACTATAATCATTAGGTGGCGACTCTTCAACTTCTAAACCCAATTCTCTAAAGGGAATAGAGTTGTCCTCCCAATGTCGTATACCCGATTTCTGACCCCACGGTTAGAGAAAAAAGGGGGCGTCAACACAAGGCGTCTCGTCCATTGCCACCGCTAGTAATTGTTCATTCGGGGATGTCTCTGTTATATCTACAACCTCAACTTTCTTTTAAGCTCACTCCAAACTTGAAAGGTGATATGGCACTTGGTTCTCCGTTCCTCTCCTATAGCGGATCTCCAAATCAAATTCTTATAGTAAAATAACCTAACGGATCAAGTGTGGCTTTGACTCCTTCTTTGATGTCAAGTACCTAAGCGCTACATGGTTAGTATAAACAATCACTTTTGAACCTATCAAATATGACCTGAATTTGTCGAATGCAAATACCACAGCCAACATCTCTTTCTCAATCACGGTATAATTGAGTTGTGCATCGCTTAGTTTTCTTTTTGCATAGTAAATTCGGTGCACTATTTTGTCCTTTCTCTGCCCCAAAATTGCTCCTATATCATAGTCACTTGCATCACACATGATCTCAAATGGCTGGTCTTAATCGGGTGCAGTCACCAGTCTCTTCTTCAGATCCTCAAATGCTAACTTGCAATCCTTAGAAAACACAAATGGGTGATCCATTTCAAGCTCCTCAAATGCTAACCTGCACATCTAACAAACCAGATAAAATAATAATAGGTAAAGTAGAGTTAGGCCCTAAGAAAGCATACCTGAGGTGAGCTGAAAGCGGTTTTAGGTCCAACGATGGTGGCTCTTCTATTTATGGCTTCGCAGGTGGTTTCTCTTTCTTCTAAGTGTAGTGGCTCGAACTGGGGTTCCCTTTTATAGAACCCTTGACCTTCGAGAGCCATAACCCACTTTGCAATTCTTCAACATCCATATTTTCCAAATTTATCTAGCAAGCTTCTAATGGGTATCTGACATTAAGGGTCTCGTCCTCCTCTTGTAGTATTACATCAACTACCTCCACTAGCAAACAATTTGCAAATTAACTGGGCCTCTTTATAGATTGTTGAGCATTGAATATTATTTCTTCATTAGTCAACCTCATTTTCAACTCACCAGTCTCACATTCAATTAATGCTCTCACAGCATCTAAGAATGGCCTTCCCAAAATTATGGGTATTTCTTGACAGACAAGAATAACGAAATCTGCAAGAAATACAAACTTCCCCACTCATCATCCAGAATTCATGTTGGCCTTTTCACTGTGCGATCAACTAGTTGTAGAAACATTGAGGTTGGCCTAGATCTGCCAATGCCTAAATTTATTTGGATTTCCAAGGGCATCAAGTTAATATTGTCTCCCAAGTCGCACAATGCCTTAGCAAAAACATAACTTCCAATTGTGCATAGGATAGTGAAACTATCGGGATCAAACACTTTTTAAGCCATAGGTCTTGTCACTACTGCACTAAAAGTTTGTGTTAGAGTTACAGTAGACAGGTCCTGGAAGTCAAACTTTCGAGATATCAAATCCTTCATCATTTTCGTGTAGCCTGGCATTTCCCTCAAAGCATTCATCAGCAGAATATTCAATTGAATTTGTTTGAGTATTTCCATGAATTTCTTGTATTGATCATCTTTCTTTTACTTTGCCAACCTTTGAGGCAATGGTGCTAGAATTAGCTTCTACCCACTGCTTTGTGTCTTTTCCTAATTAGAAGTCTTTTCCACTACTTGTTGTGGGAGTTGTTATACTGTTGTTGGGTTGTTCTGTACTGCTGATTTTGAGGTCCCCATTGATGTCGACCTTGCCTCTGACACACAAAATTATTTATGTAATTCATGTCTTCTCTGAATCCCTAGTTATCATTCTATCCACTCTAGAGCAAACATACGATTGATTTATGAAGGGAGTGCATAAGCCTCCATTTGTTATGTCAACAATATGAACCTGTTTTATGCCCATCTCATCAATTTTCTTTGTCAACAAGCTCATCTAGGTCATGAGAGTGGCTATGTTTTCTGCATTTGTATTGTTTGGGCAAGAGCAACAAAATGCACTATTGCGGTGAGTATTGTATCCCTCGTCATCCAGCCTGAATTTTGAGCCATCATGTGAAGAAGAATCTTACACTCTGTGAATGATTTGCTCAAGAATGCACCCCTGGCTGAAGCAACTACATTGGCCTTCAGACTGTCAGCCAAACCCATGTAGAATCTCTGTCCTAGCATCTGATCCGGGATGCCATGGTGTTTACATTTCACGAACATGCCCTTAAACCTCTATTAGTATTCTTGCAAAGTTTCAATTGGTTTTTGCCTGAAGTGCAATATCTCATCAATTTGTCTTGCAGTCTTATTGGGTGGATAGAACTTGTTTAAGAACTGCTTGGCTAGTTCCTCCCATGTAGCAATGGAGTTTAATGGGACTGAATACAACCAAATTTTAGCCTCCCCAGTCACTGAGAATGAAAATAGTAATAATCTGATTGCTTCGTGCATCATATTCGACTGTCTTTGAGTGACACAAATTGATAGGAAATTCTTCAGATGTTGGTGTGGGTCTTCGATGTAAGACATGGAGAACAACCCTTTGTTCTGTAGCAAGTGCAGCCTGTTATTTGTAATTTAAAAAGTCTCCACTTGTATCGGAGGGATTGCAATTGCAGTTGCCAGACTGTCAGCAGTTTGTTGCGCCCAATCACATAGAGCAGCCTCCGGCACCAGGGGTGCTACCACTATGATGTTTTGGTCAACTTGATTATTTATATTGTTCCCGTTGACGTTCTCGACGTCACCCATTTCAATTTGTTTGTTCTGTTTTAGTTGTTTGCCCTTCTTGTTAGCCTGATTCAATATCCTAGATGTTTTCTCGAGATCTGAGAGATATTCAAATAGTTCACTAGTTCTCAAGGAGCTTCTAGGCATGCACTTGAGGCACAGAAGAATTCAAACGTGAGAATTTCAATGGAAATATTTTTAGCACCACAGAAAATTAATTTAAACTAAAATCCTAGCAATTCTTTCAAGCTGTAAAAAATAACACCGTTAGTTCCTCGGCAACAACGCCAAAATTTGATCACTTTCAACTATACCTTATAAAAAGGACTAAGTGGTCGCTGCAAAAATAATGCGGTTCAAGAGTCCGGAGTCGAATCCCACAGGGAACTAACCTATTTGCTACAATTTTTCAGTATCACTAATGATAAGCTCAGACAACTTTCAAAGTTCGAAAATTGATTTTTGAATTAACAGAAATCACTTAACTAAGGAAAAATGACAATAAAAACTATCAATTAGCAAGAATGAGGTTGAATCAAAGATAACAGGATCTAGGGTTTACAATTTCCCCAATTGACGGATTAATTCCCGACAAGTTAGCTATAATCCTGTTGTAATACTCTCTAAAGATGATGAGTTCTTGTTTACCGCAATTATCTCTCGATCAATTAAGATAATTTACTAGAAGTATTCTCTCGAACTACTCTAGTTGACAATTCGTGCAACTCATAAATATCACGTCAAAGCTTCGTTATCTCTAATTTCGCTTTTAAATTCGAATAATTAGTCTCTTAACTTACTCGAAAGTGGCGTTGATCAACAAAAATATAATCAAGTATTCTTTCTCAAGCAACACAAGATAACTAGACATGATTAATCAAGGGCCCTTCAATTAACCACAAGAAATACATAGTTGAACAAATAAAGAGTAAAAATGGATAAATTATATCAAAACGCAATGAAGACTTCATCCAACAATTAGTTCCATCAACTCTAGATGACAGGTTTAGCTACTCATAATTGGGAATATAATCATAGTAATATCTAAAAGCATTAAACTACAAATTAAAGAAAAACAGAGAGAAAAACTCGAGTGATTCGTGTTTCCAAAGTATTTCGTAGCCTCTTGCCTCTCTAATAATGTCTAACCCTTCAAAAACTAACTTTAATAGGTGTTTATAGGGTAGGGGCCGAAGCATACATGTCCAAAACTAGTGAGGATTAAAATTTGCTCGGATAGCATCATCAGCGCGAGGCGCTGTCTGGGGCACCAATATTTCTGCGCGAGGCACTGTCTATGGCGTCAATGTTTCTACGTGAGGGTTGTGATAGGTCTATTAATCCTATTGACTTCGTAAATCACACTTTTTAATCTGAATTATCTATGATTGCTAGATAATGATCGCGATTGAGTTTAATCCTATTGACTTCGTAAATCACACCTATTAATCTGAATTATCTATAATTGCTTGTTGATTGGATCTTTTATATCAATGGTGCTCCTGCAGTACTATCCATCTATTCAAGATATATCGACACTATATTCCTATGGAATTGAATCTATCGAGAATGAATAAAATATATCATTCAATTGAGCAAAACTATTAGGTATATCTCTATCCTAATCACGAAATTATTCCCCGAGACGCGCGTTCAGAAACATACTTTCTTTAATTCTTCTCTAATTGAAGGACAACTTCTCACACATAACATATATATTAAATAGAACTTAAGAGGTAGCCAAATAATTAAGTAGTTTAGCACAAAATTAAAGAAATAACCAAGAAAGATAATTCGTATGAACTAGGAGATAATAAAAAAACTTCAATATTCATGTCAACCACAACCTCCAAATTAGAGTTTTATCCACTAATTGTTATGTCAAATTTCATAAAAGGATTAAAATTATAAAGATACCAGAAAAAATGAAAGAAAAAGGAACTACGTGAATCTTTGCTCCTTCGGTGCTCTAATGTGTCTTGATGCCTCCAGAAGGTCGAACTCTTCTTAAATAGTTTAGAAACCCTTTTATACAAGTTAGAGACGTGTAGAACCAAAGAAACCTTCGCCAAGTCGCGGTACAAAACTTTCGGATCGGGCGCCACAGGAGGCCTGGTGCGCCAAGCTGGCGATGGCCTTCCCTGCGCTATTGTCTTCATCACCATGGGCAACACATTGCGCTGGTCTAGGCGTTGGCTTGAGCCTACCCTTTGCCATGTCTATTACCAGTGCTACGGATGACGCATTGCGCTGGCCTAGGTGCTGTGATTTCTTTTTCCTTCGTTTTTGGCTTCAACTCGTGCTCATTCACTTTATTTTACTTTCACTCGACTCGTACGCATATAAACACCAAAAGTAAGCTCGATTCATATCAACACATGTTGACAACTCATTTTGGCCCTCCCTTTTTCTAATTAAATTTTTACGCTTATTGATCAACAATAATTTAATAAGGTGTTTTAAAATTATTATTCAAACTATTTATTTTTCTAGAAATATAAATAATAAAAATAAAATATAGTATTAATAATAGTTATTTAGATTAATTATATCCCTATAATTTTATAGTAATAATTTTATCTTAAATAATTACAATTATTTCACCTTTATTATTTTAATCAACCAATCGACTTCTATAATTTAATATATGAGTATTTTAATTATTTTGATTTTCTAACTATTTTTATGATATAAAATTATCTTATAATAGTTAATAATATATTCAGTAATTACACTTTATAATATTTTATTAGAATTAAATAATTTTAATTAATTTAGTTACAAAAAAGGGTTAAGAATTTAAACAAACTACATTTGCAATTAGTCATTTTTTTTATTGAAGTGGCTATGGAGTTAGTTTTATTTTTCAGCCTATTTCTTCCAATACCCACTCAACTTGGCCCAAACACCAGGCCGAACATACCTGACCCGTCCAAGCCCACACTATCCTTTCCTATATGGCAATCCCGTATCGCCACGTCATCGCTCCAAAATCCCTCACAAAACAAACACAACGTACCAGGACCGTTGATTCGATCCATCAACGGTCCATATTAACTACAATTTCTCCTGTAATTCTAATTGTTCCAAGCTTTTTAATCTCAACTGTTGGATAAAAAATAATCCAATGACCCCTGTTTTATATCCAAATATCATTTTTCTTTTATGTTTATAAACTAAAATTCTGGGCCATGGATCTATTGATCCAACGGCCCACATCCACTCCTCACTTTTAATCCATCAGACCCGAGAGAAATTAAAAAATAACCAGATTTACAACTGGTCGTATAAAAATAGCCCAGTTTCAAAAGTAATCGAAATTTAGACACTTTTCATATAAAGATAAATCTGAGCGAAAATACTGTTCAAAACCCGAAAAATACGCCAGTATATTATACTGGAGTTTTAGCATAAGTATGCTTCAACTCGAGCATACCGATGGAGTTCCAACATAAATACACCAGAACTCCAGCATAATATACTAGAGTTCCAGCAAGTATAAATGTCCAGTATAATATACTGGAGTTTGGAGCACCGGTGCTCCAGTCTCCCGTATACAGGAGTCAGCAAAGTATACCGGTCCATCATAATATGGTCAAAGTTTTAATTGATTTTGTGTTTTTGAACGACAAATCCCAAAACTAGTCCATGCTATTTTTACATTAGACCCCCCCCCCTCCAAACGCAAATCATTTCTTCTTATGACAGCAGCCCTCATTTCCTCTTTCTCTCATCCTCTCCAACTTCTGCCATCTCTGAACCTTACACAAATGTGTGCAAGAACAATGAAAGACAGCTGTGAGACCACCACCCTCCTATGAAGCCGTGAATCCAGCTGAAAATTCCTATTCTCATCATCTCCTGTCAAACCCCCAAACCCCGAACCCTTAGCTTCAAACATGAATACCACAGAACTCATCATTGCATCCTCCTCCATTCAAAATCGCCATTAAGGCGTTGCATGCAACCACATATTCAAAAGAATCTTGGCCTCAGCATGACAGTTGATGGCCTAGAGGTCAAACGCAAGAACCTCTGGAAAAAAGCTATGCCCGGAGGTCCAGAGGTCTCAAACAACTATTTTCTCCACCACTTAGAGGGTAAATCCCCACTCTTCTTTTTCTCCTCTGATTTCTATCATCCTTTGGTTTCGTCAAAAGATTTCTCATCAGTATTCATTATTTTTCCTTGTCTTCTACTGAATTTGAATCTTCAAATCAAAACCCTAAAGACCCAATCTTGGCTATAAACATCGGGCTTTAATGCTCTCACCAACACACACAACTACAATCGAACATAGCAGTAAATGCACTGCACTTTAGTTTCTTAAGTACTCAGTCGATTTGCCTAAACTTCTTTTCTTTCTTTTCGTTTTCGTTCGAGCTTAATCACTTGGAATTGGCTGTGGGTGCTGATTCTTAAATGGCTAAGGGTAATTACTTGATTTGCTGCCCTAAGGAAGATCAGTTACCTCCAATTTTATTTCAATAATCAGATTTTTCTTGTAGTTTTCTCATGTCGTTTCTACTTATCTATTTGTTGTTTCTTTGTTAACAATATGTCTGCTGGCTTATGTTATTATGTTTAGCCAGCATATGCTTCTTGTCGATAGTTGTATTTTGTTTCTCATGTTATTTTCTACTTAGCTAATCGATGTTCCCTGTTAACAATTGTGTTTATTTCCTATGTTGTCTATTCTATTTTTCATATTGTTTCATGTTTAACCACTTATGTTCTTTATTGTTAGTCGTTTAGATTCTCACAATGTCCTGCTTAGTTGATTGATATTTCTCATTAGTAGTCGTGTTTGTTTGTCATGTTAGCATGGATATAAATGTGGAATATGTGATGAGATCTGTGTACCTAACTTAACGTGCTCTACTTTATGGCATAATAGTGATCCTGTTTCGTTTAGCTAAATACCTATCAACTTGAAGTCACATATCTGCTGTTCTCATTATTTTCTTGGCTGTTTGTTATTGTGAAAACTATGTTTAGAAGATCTTCATTAGCATGGGTTGAACACTGCCTGGTCTATTGGTTGGGTATTATTGGTCTAGGCTGTTTGATATTTTAACTAAATGCTATTTTCCTTCACTATACCCTATTATGTTATAGATCCCATGCCTATTGGATTCAACTTGGGATTAAGTTTGATTATTTTATCATGTTGAGTAGTTCTTACTATCACTTTGTTAGTATGATTTCTTGTGAGGTTAATTCTACTGTCTAAATGCTTAGCTTAGGTTACTTCATATGCAGTGAAGTTGTTGATCTCTCAACTATGTACCTATTTGCTATTGTGTGACTCCTCTGAGTTTGGTTTGGTGATCTGTAGCTTTAGTCTCTAGTGACTTAAACTTGTCTAAAATAACCATGCCTAATTATGTTCTTATGAGGCACAAGGCCCCCTGTTGAAACCCATATGAATGAATGTATGCTTGAATGGATGTCTTCTGCCAAATTCTCTTGATACCTTAGACAACCTATGATGACATTCATGACTTAAATATATCTTCGACATAGTAAGTATTCCTATAAGAATATATGGTTCCACTTTGTGTTTTTTTTATTATGATTGTTTGAAGCACTGCTTCTCATAAGGGATATGTAGATGTTATTGCATGATCTTTAGCTGATTTTGAGCCTTTGCAACCTCTTAAAATCTTGAGGTCCTATGTATGTTGATATAATCCTATATCATGTACCCTAATAGTGATCATTTACTACAGATTTTTTGAATTTGAAACATATGTTAATTCCCTGATTATCTATGCCATTTCACCTAACTAATTGCTTGATATTAGTCATTCAATTAGTCTAGTTATTTTGAGACTGTTGTGCTTCATTTAATTGAGTCCTAAAATCTATCACGCTTATATTACTTGTGACATTGCTTAAATGTTCTGTGTTGTTAGAAATATGATTGCTCCTTGGGTCTCCTTGGCCAAATTGTTTGTGTAAAGACTTAAGTCAAAAATTTATGTGTCAAACCTTTATGGAGGAACAAGGTTCAGTTGTCAATGGTTTCTATTGTGAGCTTGACTTCACTATTAAGGTGCTCCTCCCCGGCACAAGCACTGTTCGGGGTCCTAGAGACCCTCGTAAACTCTAAAGTGTCGGGGGTTCATATGGAGACTTTGTAGGTAAATATGGTTTATTCTAGCCAATGACCATTGGCCTTGACTAATCCATAGAGGGGTGTCACAAATAATTTAGCTTAGCCTTGTTCTGTAGATCATATTCATATTCTTCTTTCATGATTCTGTATATTACATCTCATATGCAAGTGCTAATAATTTTTCTTTTCTTCTTTTGCATGAACCATTAGGCCTATAGAGTTCATGGTGAACTCTGGCCTAAGACCATAGAGCTAAGGTGCCTACTCTTCCTATTGCGTCTTGTGCTAAAGCCCGATGCTGCTCAAAATCTAAATTTGGCCTGAACTATTGTTAGCCCAACACAAAGTCCACTCCTATCCCTTACTTTATATTGCTGCCGATATTAGCCTATTTTATCTTTATATGTTGTGTTTGTGGAATTAAAATTGATATTTTGTGATTTATAGTTGCTGTGGTTGTTTAGAAAATATCCTAGGGTAATAAAATCTCATAGGATAAAAGGTACCATGGCTTAGATAACTCATTACTTCATAAGGCTAGTGACTTTCAAAATTTGAATGTACCCCAACTATTTTGGTTCACCAGTTAGACTCTTTTCGTTTAGTTAATTTTTCTAACAAGTTTCATCTATTTTTAAGGCGTTTGCAGAGTCCAATCGGTTTAAGCGAAAAAGCATTTTTGGAAAAGTCTCCAAATGAGTCACTTAGACAAAATTCGATGGCTAAATTATTTTGGAAAGAGTAGCAATTTTACAATGCAAGCCAAACCCGAAATTCACAAAGATGAGTAATTGTTTTGGAAAACCAAAATGATTTATATCAAATGAGTCTTCAAAGATGGTCAAGGTACAAATCAATTTAACATCTCTTTGGATATAGAAAAGGATTGAATATTAACACATACTTGCATTTTTGTAACAAATCCTCGTTTTTCAAATGAGTCACAACATTGTTTAGAAACCAAACATTTTCTTTTCTTAATACGTGGACCCATTTTTGAGCAAATACTTTATCACTTTAGGTAATTTTTCACATAGACCCACTTAGTAACTTTTAAATAAACTAGGATATAAATAATTCTTGTCCCCACATCTAACCCAAGTTTAAGGAACTCTACGGGATGCCTAACACCTTCCCCTTAGAATAATTAGAAATCTTACCCGGATTCTCATTGGTTTAGTGGACCATTAAGATAATGATCTTTATAGAATTATAGGTATCCTAGTATAACTTTAAATATCAGGTGGCGACTCTTCATTACTAGAAAACGAATTTATTGGAACGGTTTTTGGGCAGCGGTTTTGTAACTGTTACAGTAGATCATGTTTTGGAATGGTTTTAACCGTCCCAATAGAGTCAAAAGGCTTCTGGCACACTTCTGAACAATAACCGTTCCAATAGTTTAGTAATCGTCACCATAAGTAAAGATATGGAGATGGTTTTGATATGCGATACAATAGGGTTGTTTGTGGGAACGATTTTGTGAAAAAAAGAAGCTATAGGAACGGTTTCATTTCCCTCCTTACTTTCCCTCCTAGGTATTTATTAAAAAACAAAAATAGTGGACCCCACTAATATTTTAATAACTCTAAAATGTAAAACTAACCTAGAACACATCGATTTCAATCGGACTCCCCCAAAATCTCAAACACCCCTTAGCTTTCTCTGTTCTTCAACCTAGAACACACCGACGAACTCTGTCGACCAGCTCCGGTGAAGGACGATAATTTCCGGTGAAGGACGACCATTATCGCTAACATACCACAATCTCCGAGGTAGACTTTCGGTTTTTTACCCTGTTCGATGTTTGCTATTACTGTTCGATTTTCGCTTTCTTCTTCCCTAGTATAAAAAATTATTTCATTGTTCTTTCTATTTTCTTTTTTTGGTAATATTTCTGATAAACCCATTATTTTGCTTTTGTTTTGTCTGTATTATGCGATATATTTTGTGATTTTTAGTTAGCGAAATTGGGGGATTTATTTGTTAGGTTTTGATTTTGTGTTAGAAACCATGAGATTTGATGTTTGCTATCGATGTTCGATGATAGTATGATGCCATAGTGAATGCTCCCTATTCAAGTGTTGATCAGAATGGAGGAAGAGTTTCATGATATGGTTTGGAGTTAGTATCATAATTTACATGGCTGAAAAGTTTATCAACACTACACTGTGTTCTATTCATTCTCGTAAAATATTGAGTTATTTGTTAACAAAGCTGCTGGAACAAGGTCGAAATTCCAGTTATTATGAGATGTTAAATTAATCTTGCTGTGAAGTGATACCATCCTAAGTGTATATAATATTTCTCCTCTCTCTAAGGAGTAATTTCTGAAGTTGGATTTTAAGTTCATACGGGAAGATTTTGCGAGGGAAGGGATTTTAGAATTCTGCCATCTATTTTCCGTTTTAATTGGCTTTGGACTTCTCTCTTACTAAAAGTTTGTTACAATTTTGTTCTCTATAATTTTTTGGCCAAGTTATTTAGTCTGGACTTTTCCTGAGTAATTTTTCATTAGGTGGGTATATAGTCATTAGCAGTTATGATTTTAAATGAACTATAAGATGATTGGCTCGAGATGCTAGGGCAGTTGGCTTGGCTTATACAAAATGTGTATTTATTATTTAAGATTTGAAATCACAATCTTTGTAATGTTGGTCATGAGAAGTAAATGATAATTCAGTTTGGAATCATTATGGCAATACCTTGTAACCATAATCAGCTTGTTGGACCTTTTGCATGGGCGAATTGCTCGTAAAGAAAACACCTGTTGAAACTACCACGACAAAGTTTGGTTTCTTTTATTTCACTCGATACGAGTATTCTGAAGTTTATTTGGCTTATTTACTGCTGCCCAAGCTCCGTTCGTTTATCGGTATTTAGATTTATGGTTTTCTTAATAATTCGGAGCTTCGCAAATTGGTCAGTTTCTCGTCGATACTGTTTTTAGCTTCCTATGTGTTAGTTATATGTAAAGTAGTAGCGTTCGATGCCATTTCTTAGTTTCTTGTGTGGTAGTCGTATGTAGAGTAGTTGATTTAAATATTTATGCTGCTTGAATGCTATATTAATCTTGAAAGCTCTTAAAAGTCTCATGTTTAAAGCAGTGTTATTAAAAGCGAGCGCTTCTCGCTTAAAGCGCAAAATCAAGGCGAGGTGAGGGGTCTACGCTTTTCTGCCCTGAAGCAGGTAAATTTCTCTTCTTCTGCTTCTTCTCTTTTTTCTCCTCTTCCCCTTCTGATTTCTCTGCTATTGTTCGACTCCTCTCATCTTTTCTCTTTCCTTTCTATTTTTGTTAGTTGTTCTTTTCTATCCTGCCTTGTTTCTCTTTTAACTGGTATAACCTCAGTTTTATTATAGTAATTTTTTCTACACATTTCATCTAGAAGCAAAGATGAAGTCCATCTATGTCACCTAGAAAAGGGATTATATAAAACCACTTTTAAGTATTGATTGCTAAAATTGCCTCCCGGTCCCAACTCCAAAGGGTCCCTGTTAATAACTCTGCATAGATGGTCTAGTAGTCACATGAAGTATGAGGATGGAGCTCCTTATTTCATTCTGGAATCTAATGGCTGCAGGTGGATGGTCACTTTTTTAACTGTATGCAGTTTAAGTATAATTGAAGTATGAACTAACCAGATGGTGCACGTTACATTCTGTTTCTACCATTCTCTTTTAGTTGGATTGTGCTTTTTTTCACTTTCCCAAATTTTAGCAAGTACTTGTCTTGTTAAATACTCTAACAGTATTCACTTCAAGTGAAATTTAAGAGTGTCTTGTTAAATACTCTAACAGTGTTCACTTCAGGGTATCTAGATAGTCCCGAGAGTGGTCATTGTTGAAAATTCTGAAGATAAATATTAGAAAGAAACAGAAGTACTTATCTGCCTAAATGAAATTTTCTGATATCCTTGGAAGTGAACTCAGATTTCATGGCATTCACTTGTGGATGATCTCTTTTGGCAGATTTCATGAAATTTGCCTAACCCTTTAATCTATATCTGGATAAGTAGTTTCTTAAGAATGCAAAAGGATTGCATTTGATTGATGTGTGACTTGGGTATTTAAATAACATAATCTTGAATTGAGCATCATAGAAATAACGTGCTTAGGGAAGAACATCTTTTATTTAATTTAGTCCTTTCATGCCTACTGTAACTAGTTATTTCGCTTTTCTATTAGCGACTTTAACTAGAACCTCAACTCTATTTATTGGTCTGAGCAAAGATCTTATTCCTATTCTTTCTTTTTATCTGATTTTTCATATTAAAAATATAAAATTCAATTTTTCTGGTTGTTTTGGTGTCATGTAGGATAAAACCAATTTAATGGATAATAGAGATAAAAGGTGGATGGGCCTTCGTAGGTCAACTGACGAGTACATACAAGGAGTGAATGAATTTCTAGATAAGGCATTTGAACGAGCTTCCCAAGGAAATGAAATATTATGTCCTTGCAAAGAGTGCGCTAATTGTTTTTGGCATTATAGAAATGTGGTGGAGGATCACTTGATCATTAATGGGTTTGTTCATGGATACACCAAATGGGTTTTCCACGGGGAAGGGTTTTCCTCGAGAAAAACTCGATGCCCAAGCAATAATGATGAAGGTTCCGACATACATGATAATATTGATGTACTACTTCATGATACATTTCGAAACGTCGATGATAATTTGTTACATGGAGTGAGTGAGGGACCATCTGAAGATGCAAAAAGATTCTTTAAATTAGTGGAAGAAGGGAGACAAGAATTATATCCAGGATGTGAGAATTTCTCCAAACTAGGCTTTACGATTCGATTGTACTTGTTTAAGTGCATTCATGGGTTGAGTAATGTGGCATTCTCTGACTTGTTGGAGTTGTTAAAAGAGGCCTTTCCATTTGCTCAGCTACCCAAGTCTTTCTACCAGGCAACAAGCATGCTAAAAGATTTGGGTCTTGATTATGAAAAAATACATGCATGTCCTAATGATTGCATGTTATTTTGGAATGACAATGTAAATGCTGATACTTGTTCTGTGTGTGGGTCTTCTAGATGGAAGAATGTTGTTAATGTCTTGACTAATAAAAAGTCCAAAACCCTACAAAGGTTTTGAGGTACTTTCCCTTAAGCCTAGGCTTCAGAGGATATTCATGTGTCCGGAAACAGCTGCAGCTATGAGATGGCATGCCACTGAACGAC
This sequence comes from Nicotiana sylvestris, assembly GCF_000393655.2. Lineage (NCBI taxonomy): Eukaryota > Viridiplantae > Streptophyta > Magnoliopsida > Solanales > Solanaceae > Nicotiana > Nicotiana sylvestris. The sequence goes on from NC_091060.1 coordinate 82,616,943, forward strand.
CCAATGATGGAAATATAAGACATCCTGCTGATGGTGATGCTTGGAAGGATTTCGACTCCTTGCACCCTGAATTCTCTAGCGACCCTCGTAATGTTAGATTGGGTCTTTCAAGTGATGGTTTCAACCCATTTCGAACAATGAGCATTTCTCATAGCATGTGGCCTGTTATGTTAATGAATTATAATCTGTCGCCTTGGATTTGCATGAAGCCAGAGTATATAATGTTGTCAATGATCATCCCAGGTCCATCATCTCCGGGAAATGATATTGATGTGTACCTACAATCACTAATTGCTGAATTGAAGGAACTATGGGAATTTGGGGTCGAAACATTTGATACTGAATCTAACCAGACGTTTCAACTGCGTGCAGCCTTAATGTGGACTATTAGTGATTTTCCTGCACTAGTAATGCTTTCTGGATGGAGCACAAAGGGGAAATTTGCATGCCCTACTTGTAATTATGGCACATGCTCTCAATATCTCAAGCATAGTCGTAAGATGTGCTACATGGGTCATCGGGCATTTTTGCCTCCTGAACATCCATTTCGAAAAGATAATAAATCATTTGATGGTGACGAGGATCATAGACTTGCACCTACTCCCTTGTCGGGCATAAAAGTGCTCGAAGAGCTGCGTGAATTCAAGAATATCTTTGGAAAGGGTAAAAAGAAAAGGTCTCGGGATAATAAGGGTCCATGGAAGAAAAGATCCATCTTCTTTGAATTACCATATTGGGAAACTAACAAATTGAGGCACAATCTTGATCCAATGCACGTTGAAAAGAATATATGTGATAGTATTCTTGGGACATTATTGGAGATAGATGGAAAGTCAAAAGATCATGTAAATTCTCGCTATGATTTGCAAGAAATGGGAATACGAAAAGTGCTTCAACCAATAAAAGATGTTGTAAGTTGAACAATTGCTTTGGCTAAAGCTTGTTTCTACATGAATCCAGAAGAGAAGAGACGATTTTGCACCGTCTTTAAAGATGCCAAATTACCAAAAGGGTGTGCCTCTAATATATCACGTTGTGTGCATGAGAAAGAGATGAAAATATCCGGGTACAAGAGTCATGATGCTCATTTTATAATGCATTACTTGCTCCAAATTGCTGTTAGAAAGTCGTTACCCAAGAATGTTTCTTTGGCATTGATTAGGTTGGGTAACTTCTTTAAAGCCATATGTGCTAAGGTTATAAGGCGAGAGGATCTTGATAGATTGCAGACAGAAATTAATGATATTATATGTGAGCTTGAAACGATTTTCACTCCAACCTATTTTGATATAATGCCTCATTTGCCTATTCATTTAGTAAGTGAAATTAAGCTTGGGGGTCCAACTCATTGTCGCTGGATGTACTCAACTGAATGAAACTTGTGCAAGTATAAGGCGTTTGTTCGTAATCGAACTCATCCAGAGGCGTCAATTGCAGAGGGTTTTCTAGCGGAAGAGTGCTTGACCTTTTGTTCGCGATACCTACATGATGGGGTGAAGACAAGATTCAGTAGGTACCAAACTGAGGATGATGGGGACATTGAGGGAGCAGATTTGTCACCTATATTTCGTAAAATAGGCCATCTAATTGGAAGTAAGAATAAGAGAAAAGGAAAGATTTTTACCATGGATTTGCAGTTATGTTTTGAGGCACATAGATATGCTCTATTCAATACTGGAGATGAACAAGTGGAGGTGTTTATCATGTAAGATAAAATATATTACCATCACTTATATTATAAGCTTAATTTATTTTATGTTTTATGATTTTTAAATTAAATTCATATTGGCCTAATGATTAAATTTGAAACATATGGCTTGCAGGAAACATAAGAATTTAATTGATAATTGTACTAGATCAAATGCATGGGTAAGAGCAAGAAATCATAGTCAGAACTTCGCCGATTGGTTTAAAGAAAAAGTTAAAAGCATTGATGTGCCTAATCATTTGAGATGGCTAGCTAAAGGGCCTAATACATTGGCCAAACGATATACTGGATATTTTATTAATGGTTACTTATTTCATACAATGACCCGGGATGCCTCGTTGAAGACTCAGAATAGTGGTGTGACTTTGTCAGCCACAACGGATAGTTTTGCTAGTGCTAGGGACCAAAATCCTATTGATGGAGAGGTTCTCTACTATGGAGCTATTCAGGATATCATTGAGATTGATTATTGGGGCCGCTTTAGTGTTGTACTATTTAGATGTGATAGGTTTCGTAATGAAGTCGATGAATATGGGTTAACTCGGGTATACTTTAACAGAGTATGTAGTACTGATGACTCTTTTGTATTGGCATCTCAAGTAAATCAAGTTTTTTATGTGGAGGATCCAATTGAGAAAGATGTTTACTATGCCAGGAATAACGTTCCTGTTGATTTGTATGATTTGGAGGAAGAGAATATTCCTAATGTTGGGGAGACATTTTGGAGGGAACCTAATGATGACGCCGGTCCATCAACTAGATTAGCCGATATTGATGTTAGATGGTCGAGAGAAGATGTGCCTCTTGCTGTCATTGATATTCCAGTGGATGTACAACATTCAGAAGATACAATCATGGAAGAATCAGAAGAGGAGGATGACTTCGATGATACGGATTGGAATTGGATGGAGGCTGATGATTGAAGAAGGAACTTCTGATTTTTATTTGTATTTGTAGGAGTAAGGTCTGCGTACCAAGTCTTAATTGTTGTTGTTGTTGTTGGTAGAGAAGGAAAAAAATGCAATTTTTAGTATTATTTCAGTAGTGCCCAGTCTTAATTTGGTCTTAATTTGGTCTGCTTAATGTGCATATCTGAATTTCCTTGAGTTTTAGTTGGCTTTTGGCTATACATGAAGGATGATGATATAACACATGCATGTATTTGTGGTTGTTTCGTTTTAATAAGCTTCAAGATCATTCCATTATTTTAGTTTGTATCAGTTCCTTGTATATTAAGCTTGTGTTTGCCGGTTAATATAGCAGTCATATATACCATCTTTACTTGTTTAAATGTCTTTGTATGCAATGTTTAGTCTTTTTACTGTGCTAAAGCTACTAAATGGTGTAAGTAGTCTGGGAGCATGAACAATTTTCAAGATTGAGAGTCACTGCAGCAATACTATCTGAACTTTTTGCTGCACCTGAATTACTGGAAAGCATAGGAGGCTGATAACAGGTTGCGGCTTAGCTTCTAATACCTCTTTGTTCTATTGTAGTAACTTCATATATGTACACATACTAGTTAGTGCTTTTGGTTGATTGTTTTTCAACATTCTGTTATGCTTTTTTCTATCTTTTTTTGGAATTTTAATTTTTTAATGTTGCAAAGTTCTGAAGCTCGATTTGCACTCCTTTGGCCATTTGTCTTTGAATTGCTTTTTGATGTAAAAAACAGAGCTCTGCTGTGTTAAGAAATCAGTTGTTGACTGTTGTTAAGACAGAGATTAGTGTTGTTTACAGCAGTGTTTTGCAAATCTGGACAGTGTTTTTTTTTTTTTTTTTTTTGCAAATCTGGACAGTTTTTTTTTTTTTTTTTTTTTTGCAAATCTGGACAGTGTTTTTTACAGCAGTGTTTTCTTTTGCAAATCTGGACAGTTTTGGACAGTGTTGTTTACGGCAGTGTTTTTTTTTTTGCAAATCTGAATAGTTTTGGACAGTGCTGGACAGTTTTTTGGCTTAGTCTGCACAACAGTGTTTCGTTTTGTTAATTCCAAGGTTGTTGGTTCATGAGCATGTGATTTAATCTGTGGTTTCCACAATTTGTTCCTATCTGAACAGTAACAAGTCCTCCTTATACGAGCTATCGGATGCTTACTGGGGTGATTTAGAGGTCAAAACTGTGGCTGTTGAAATGGAAAATAGCCTGATGGCCTCTTCTTTGCAAGTTCTGCCTTCTGCACTCTTTAGCAACACTGGAATGTAGAGTAGGAGGACCACATACTGTCACACCAATATCTACACTTCCCCAACTCTTTGCATGTGATCCAAATATCTCTGCAGAAAAAGAAGTTAAAATACATTGTCATGAAAATATAGTAGTACACATTGCAATGTTTCTCCAAATGTACCATGGAAATCTGGTCATTCACCATATCGGATTATATTAACAGATCGAGCCTCTTCCAGATTCTTGTGTAAAGAGGCCTCAAAATTCTGCTGCAGGATGTCGACCTTCTTTATGCTGTCCTCTGGTTCCTCCTTCAGTGAGGTTTTCCTTTCCCAAAGATGCCATAAAGCGATCACGAGACTCCCAAATATAACAACACTTGCAACCATGCATCCAATCAACAAAAGCCCCTTGTACCACCGGTAATATATGTTGTGTGGAATTATGTGGAAAAAGAAGTTGACAGCCCCTTATTTATCTTTGACAGGTGAATAAGAAAAGAGGAAACTCATAAGAAAAGGTCTACTGTGAAGGTAAAGGTAATAGTCTGATCCTTTGAATTCAACTGTCGTCTTTTATATAATACCTGTTAGCGCTAATTTAATTTGTATTCTTCATCAGGTTCTGATAAATATGAATCAAGAAAGACCTTCAAAAGCCAAAAGAAAGACAAACGCGGCATACATAAAAGCTGGAACAATGACATCTTTGGCAAACCAAATGAGGAGTTCGTTTAGCCAAAAATATGTTGTTCCTGCACGTCCATCTAATAAAGAGCGTCCGAATATCATTGAAGAGAATCAGCTAATACCCCAATATCCAGAAGTAGCAGCCAATGTACACATTAGATCAACCACTCCTGCAACACAAGTAGTAGAGGAACAAGTAGAGGAACGAGTTCAGTTGGATTCGACAATTCCTATCACAAATGAACAATGTGAGGAACAAGGTAAGACCGTATAGACTTTATCTAAAATGCTTACATCCTATTTCAGTCATACACAATGTATCAACAATAGTAATTTGGTGGTTTTCTTTGGTTTGTATGGTTGTAGGCCCTTCCATTCAAAGGAGAAACAGAGGTCGAACAAAGATGAAAAGTGTACATGGACAGCAATAGCGTAAATTGATTTTACTTAACTACTTAAATCAACCTGTTGGTCCTACTGAAGCTGTTGTGCTAGAGTTTGGAAGCTTCCTCGGCATATTGGCAAGGAATGCGACTCTATGTCCTCTTGATATTTTGGATTGGAGGAAGATGGAGACAAAATAGGATATATGGGAATATACCAAGGTCTGAAGATCTTCATTTTCAATTTTTAGTTGAACATCTTTCATATTTTCTGCATTAACAGATTTGACACCAATTGTAGGATAAATATGATATTCCTGAAGCTGGAAAAAAATATACTTTGGAAACAGTCCAAGCTGCCTGGAGAAAGCACAAGAGTAGATTGAAAAAAGTTCACTTTGACGCCTATCAAAATGATGAAACTCGAATGAAAAATGTCCCTGAAGATGTTCCAGCTTCTCAGTTTAAGGAACTCCTTAGGTATTGGAACTCTGAAAAACTCGAGGTAAGTCTAGTTCTTTCTACTTGTTCTTATTCTTCTTCTAGAACTTCTTCCTCCTCCTCCTCCCGGAGATATTTCCTCCACTTCTGTCTTCTTCTTCTTAAAAATGTGATCTTGACCAAATACGAGCCTATGTAACAATGAGCCTCTGGAGAAAGCTGCTTCAGCAGCTTAAGAAGATGTGAACATGAAATTGAATATCACATGAAAGTCAAATATTATGAAACATTAAATTAATATAAGATCTTGAATTTTGAAATTGGTAGACAGCATTGTTAATGTGTCATATTGTTGCGACAAATCAAAGGGAGGAGGCATTTTGGAGTGCAATGACATGTAAACTTAATTATGATCCTAGGAATATATTTTAATTGTTTGTACAGAATTGCAATGTTGGCACCATCATGCCTTAAACATGTTGTAATTATTGCCATTATTTTTTCCGTTGGTACTTAGTTTTATTTTAAAGCTCATACGTACTTTGAAAGCATATTTGTTGTGATTTTCCTTGTGACAAATATATTTCTCATTACACATGGTTGGTATTTTATGCCTTCTTTCATTGATCTAAGTGCTGTTTCTGGAGTCTTACACAGTGATGGTGTTCTATTCCTTCTGTTATTGGTCCAACTGCAATTTGACATGTGCTTATGCTCATATCTATTATCTCTATAGCATTTCAGCAATTCCTTTATGTGCTCTTCTTAAAACTGTACTGTATTTGATGTGGCGTATCTGTTATCTTCATCAATTGGGTTCTTAAGACACTGCTTATTATATAGAGCTGCTGATTTTACAGAAACTTCTAAATGTGAAAAGTCTGGCCCATACGGACTGCATATTTTGTTTTATTATGTGCTTCTGTGAATTGCTCTAGTTACTTGATCTCATCTTTATCTGTCTATATTTTCTCTTCTATTGTGTTTACTGTATACTTCTCAAGTTGTACTTGTAAGTTGTTATTTGGTGCTTCTTTCTTCCTGCAGAAAATGTCCAAAACTAATATTGAGAACCAGAAAAAGTTGAAGAATCCTCACACTGCTGGAAAAAGAAGTTTTGCTTTAGTTCGCTCTAAGTTAGTGTGTAACTAGCAAATCATGAAAAAATATTTCTCAGTTTTGGCTCATGTTTAGTTTATGGCAGATCACCAGGAATACTAACGCACTTCCATGTGACTAGGAAAATGATAAGGAAACTTCGGATCCTTGAACACCAAAGGAAGTCTTTGTAGCTACAAGAAAAAGGAAAGTTGGACGATCATACATGTGCTCGGATGAAGACACAGCTAGTAAAATTGTGCGAATTATACTTAACTATTGTTATACCGAGATCAATCGTATATTTCTGTTAGTTTACTTGTTATTTACTTGAATTCTATATTTTTGAATTTGCTTTGTAGGCTGAAATGGAGGATATAGAAGCACAACAAACTGAAAATGGCAACGAGTTCGTAGAGGCATTTGTAGTTGTCATGGAACCTGAACATCCAGGGCGTTTGAGGTTGTATGGACAGGGGTTACAAGAACTTCTTTGAGAGGGAAAGTAGGATGTTCTGAACACTCTTCAAATTCCAAAAATTGTTTGCAAAAAATGGAGGAGAAAATATAGAGAATGGAAGAAAAAATTGAGGAACAAAAGGCAACTATTCGTCAAGAAGTTGTTGCGGATGTTCTTGCACGACTTCAACGTTCAGGAATTAATATTGATGCTAACATTATTCTAGCGGCATTGGGTGATAATTCACCAAGAGAAGTTTCATCTTCACAACAAACAACTTTGCAACCAATTCATTGTCCATCTACTGGTAGCATCAAAGAAGGCCAGCTCATTACAGGTATTAACTCATTGACAATTTAATAATTTTTGTGAGTTTCTGACGCCTTAGGTTGTTGAAATAATCTGTTCATGTAGTAATCTCTGGAGAGTTGAATTCTATCATTTGTCTATTGCTGATTCTGGACTTTTGGGCAGATTGTTTTATGTGTCACTTAACATAGTGAAGTGACCTTTGGTTGCTGTATCTGTACGCATTATGTCAGTTAGCATGTGCGTTTGTGTTCCTTCATTTTCAATTGTCAAATGTTAGATTCTGCAGTGTAAGTTGACAGGAGCTAGAGTGTTCCTTCGTTATTTTGGTCTGCTGTTGGAATTGAGTTGCTTTGAAATAGAGTTGAGGCTTTGAATACTAATGTCATTTGAAAATGTAAAACCTTTTAGTTGTCTTATGAAAATATTGGAAGTTAGAAAATATTTAGCTTCTTGTTTGACATTCAGGCTTTGAATCAATTACTTTGTGATTCAAACATCTTAAAATTTTCTTTGTTTAATCATTTATTGATCGTCATTTGTAGGTACGATTGCAGATGAAAGCAGTGATGAAGACCTTACGTGAGTGTTGTTGATCGTTGTTAGACTTTCTCATTATGTTCTAGGATATTTTAGTTTAGAACTTTTTGTACGCAAACTCATCTATTTCAACTTAGATATTGTTGATCAAACAATGTATTCATATTTTGTTTTTGTATATGGATAATGCTAGTTTGATATTTCAATGTTATTTTGTAGACCATATAACCGTTGCAATAGACCATATAACCGTTGCAATAGACCATATAACCGTTGCAATAGACCATATAACCGTTGCAATAGACCATATAACCGTTGCAATAGACCTAGCAAACAATAATAGCAGCCCCTAATAACTGTTACAATAGACTATAGATAATTGTTGCAATAGATCACAAAAACCGTTACAATATATTATAAAAATCGTTGCGATAGTCGTAAAATATCGTTGGCACAAATATATCGGAACATTTTATAACCGTCCCAACAAAATAAAAAACCGTTACACAGATTGATGTAACAGTTTCATAACTGTTACAATATCAATATACGGGGACGATTTTGTAACTATTTCACGTTCTAATAGACCTATGGTAACAGCAAATCCGGGAACGAGTGCTAAATCGTCCCAGTATCTCTATAGGGTCGGTTAGTGTATTTATTGCAACGGTTTTAGAAGGGTTGCCATAAGCCTTATTTCTAGTAGTGCTTCTTTTATCAACTTTAGAGAAAATCACAAGTTGTATTTTGTTTTGACCTGTGCAAAATAGAGTGCAATAACATGGCGACTCTGCGAGGGATTTTACACTTAGGTTCTGACCATAGCAGACTTAAGCTAGATTTTAACAGTTGGGGGATGTTTGTTTATATTCTATTTGCTTGACACATCACTATATGTTTACATGTCTCAATAATTTGCAATTATATGTTTACTTGCTTTATTCTTGATATTATCACTCATTCACCACAATTATTTGTTACTGCTTTGTCATCACATTTTTCTATCGAGTCTTGGCCATAAACAATCACACACAAATCATGCAAGGGTTGTCCTTGCACCCCTCTGAACCTTCTTTTCAAAACTCTCTAGTTTCAGAGAACGATATTGTCTCGCAGTTATTCGATACCCCTTCAAAGTTTAGGAAACACTCTACTCTTAGTAAACATATATCATGCTGCATACACCCTAGGTGAGTCGATCTATAGCATTGATTCACAAGTAGGAAAGCCTCTCTAATGTCAACGGGTCATGCACATAACGACATGCCTTATGTGAAATGACAAATCAATCCAGATTAAGACACCAAGGATTCAGAGCAAAATACTTACCTAGCCTTATCTCCAGTTTTTGATGGAAATCAACTACAATATCCCTGAAATTAGCATGATCATAGGAGCACCCCACAAGCTGAAATAATGGTGGAGAAACATCTGACGACCACATGGAGATAGTATTAGGACACATCTTGGGGCGATGACTACATTGATGAACATTCGAGCTGATAGAGTTTTTACCACATTGTTGATAGAATTCTATATCCAGCCAAAGCGGTTTTCAAGTTTCTCGACTGTGAGCTAACACTAATGCTCGAGGAAGTAACAAGCTTTTCTGAGTTGCCATTAGCTGGACGAAAGCCCATACTGCTGGTCATCATGTCGGGTCATAGATTTCTCTATGTATTGGGATTGAATAACAACATGAAACTAAGGAACGTTGAACACGGGTGGATAAGCTAGACCAACTGTTAGATAGATTTGGACATCCAGAAAGCTATGACCTGCATCATGAAGAATTTCAATGTGACAGGGAAAAGTGGTAGAACCTCCACCCTTTGACCTTCTCTTTGACATTGTTGGGATTTCTAGTTTTTCCATAGTGAAATGGGCGGATCAACATCAATGTGTTGCCTCTGGTCTTGGCCATATTTTGGAGGAATTTATGGGTCACTCTTGTCCTGATGCTGTTGGCAGAGATATGCAGGGCACTATCAGCATGTTCGAGGGGATATGGCTTCTTTAAAGGTTGTAACTTGTTGTTGCAAATATAGGATACAAAGTATTTCTTTCAAAGAGAGACGACCATCAATTACTTTGTCGACACCAGCAATGTGATCCGTATTCATGAAGAGAGAATGAGGCACTGGGGAACACAACATGGTAAAAAAGAATGGTGGGAATTTTTGACTAACCTAAATGGAAATTTTGTTAACTGGAAGTTTTCTTGACTAAGCGGCAGAGCAATCGTGAGGGGTTTGAAGAAATATTTCATTGAGTTGATGGGTTTGGAAGGAATTCAGCCATATGCATCGCTGAGAGTCCTAAGGCAGTTCGGTCTGGTCTAAGACATACCCCTGTAGTCCTGAATGGCTTTGTATGAGGACGATTACAATGGAAAAATCCCAATTTCGAGAGTAAGATGGCTTCAAGATGAGTGGAGTGATTTGATCACGATGGGTATGGGACCAAAAGCATAGTGTACGCGGGAGTACTTTGTGTGGATTTCTGAAGAGGATCAACTGGCCACGCCGAGTTGGGAGGGGTTAGCCGGGTTGGAAGATTTGAGAGTTTTGCAAGTATACCACGAGATTCTACCTCACTGCCTTGTCACCTCTACCATCCACCAACAGGTAGTCCTAGGATCGGTTGATCATATGATATCACCACCTGATGATGACAATCAGATAGTGGAGTACATACAGATTGAGTCTGAAGAGGAACCAGAGGAGGATCCGGAAGATGAGCTGGAGTATCATTATCATGATGTCGAAAGAATTTGAGGAAGCCTGAAGAAGGTCCAAATGAGGAGAGTCTGGGAGGAGATTACGGGGAGGGAATTGGCACATCTAGCCGTGACGAAACTTCTACAACCACCCTATTTTCCATGACTAGATTCAATCCCTGACCACTTTCCTTCATCAACTAGGCAACCTGCCAATACCCCAAATACCGCCATTTGTACTATAGACCCCGCCATAACCCAGGTCATACCACCAGTTACCCCCGCAAACCCACCAAACCCTCCCATACACATGCCTTATATTCCCAACTATGTTCAAGCTCCCTAAAATCTACCAACCACAATCAATTTGGTCCAAACTCCCCCTCGTGACAATGTCACCTTCGCAAATACTGATATGCAATATATACCCGCAACACACACCGCCAACCATGAGCGATATGTTCCACCCATATATACCATAGCAGAATCCACTTTCGCCACACCCGTTAAGGTCAGGATGCCTTATGAATTGATAAGTATGCTGAAATGGAAAGAGAAGCAAGATCCAAGGAAGATGAGTCGTTGTCTGAACAACTACGGGTCCTAAGGATAAATTAAGAACCTGCAAGTTACTCGAGGGAGCGAGAGCTTAATTATGAGTATTTGTGCATACATCTAGATGTTGATATTGTTTACCTTGAAAATGGTATTAACAATTATATTTGATTTTGTGGTTCTAAAAGTATGTGATTTATTTCAATACTAGTTGTTATGCAATATATGCTAAGAGTAAATGAAGAGAATATGATATGCAAACCAATGTTGATGAAGGACTGGGCCTCGAGCTGGCTGGAACAGAGGGCTCGAGGTCCAGTTAGGGCAGTTAATAATGAAAAATTGATAAAGAAATAATGATATCAAAGGCCTTGAAGATAGCCTTTTGCGGTTAATAATGGACAATAAGTGAACAGTAAATGAACAAGCAATAAATCTATAGAGTAATTGTTGAGCACGTTTAGGCAAGAAAAGCAGAGAATGTTCTATTGTATTCAATATTCATCTGTGTTACAAAATGACAAGGGTCCCCTTTATATAGGAGGGGGGAATCTCAACATAGTACACATCTAATAATGACGAGGAAATGCTATTAGTACAACTGTATAGTAGCTCAGTATGGATTTGTACTATTTCTCGCAGACTGTGAGTTCTAATCACGTGCCCTCGGGAATTTCCTGCCTTTCCATGACGGTCATTGATTTTCATGCTGCCTCGAGGTACGCTGTGATGAGTCTTCGATATATCCTATCGAGGCGAGTGCTTCGGGGACGATCCTTAGACTGTGCTTCGAGCCCATCGAGGCCGGGCTTGAAATTCCATAGAAACCTTAAAATCGGCCTTCCCTGGTTTTGACCGTATATAGATAGTCCCCGCATTTCTTAGAATGAAATGATAAGAAACGATTTGAATTCTTTGACTCTTCGATGTCCCCATCATGATGCCAGTCACGTGAGGTCAGTGATTGATGTGATAGAAAAAAGTGCAAAAGCCATGCCTGTACGTTTCTCGAAAAGCTTTAAATTGAAAATGGCAGTTGGCTGTCCTTTTACCTTCTTAAATATGACTTATCCCTATAAATTCCTCAATCCTTCATTCCTTAAACCTTTACCTTTAACAATATATTCGGATCCTTAGCAACTGTGTTTATACGCTCACTTCATCCTTGTGTTCATCTCTCAACCGATTTCTTCCTCTCCTTATGAGATTTTACAGCAAGAATGGCAAAAACCTCTAAAACTGTTCCCAAAAGGAGAAAGCCCCTTCATCATCACGCTCGTCTAAGAGAAAAACGGTAGTACCACCTCGTATTGAGGAGTGTATTCTCGGGCCTTGTGAAATATCTTCTGATTTCCAGGTCAAAAACCTTCCTTTGTTCCGGGACGAGGCGAACCTATGTCTCGATACATCAGTCTAATAACTGAAACTGAGAAAGTGAAGGTTGACTGTGTTGGGGGGAGGCGATGCAAGTAGAGATTCCTTCATGCGAAGAAGACATAACCAAACACAAAGCCAATTTTCTTAGTGTATACACATATCCTTTCACCTTAGGCCCGGTAGAAGCCTCTTTGCCACCGATAGACCTGGTGATCCTCGATTTCTGCAGACAATATTGGGTGACGCTTGGACAAATCTATCCATCATTCTGGCTCATCGTTTATCTGATTAGGTATTTCTCGAACATGGTCGAGGGGTATCTTTTACCCTTGATCATCTGATTAGATTGTATAGCCCCCGACTTTATCGAGGTGGCCTGATTAAGTTAAAATGTCGATCCCCGAAGGCCTTTTTTGCTAGCATTGATGAGGACAAGGACCGAGGGTGGATGAGCCGCTTTGTCCGAGTCAGGACCTTGGACCTGATCTCTGTTGAGAAAATGCCATTCCCTGAGGAATGGAATATGAAACGTAGGTAAACATGTTTTGCTAATAGGATATCTTTTCTTGCCTTCAAATTAACTCCTTTCGATGATGCAGCTGTTGAGTGGTACCCCGGTGCTGTCAAGGATCTCCTGGGTTGGGTCCGACAACTCGATTCGACCTGCCCATATGTGAAGCGCATGTGGCGTGATCTGGCTAAGACCCATTGGGAGGCCAAAAACCATGGTGAGTTTTTATTTCTGTAATACTCGAGCTCCTTAGAGAAGATATCTCTTGATAGTACCCTCACCCTTTGTGCTTATGCAGGCCTTGGAGACGCCGTTTTGATGAGGGAACCCCCGCCTGGGGAAGCAGATACCCTGAAGCCTGCTAAGGAGAAAAAGAGAAAGAAAAAATCACCAGCTGAGTCCCCGAAGCCGAAGAAGGCTAAAGTTCAAAAGCCCATGGTCTATTCCTCGAGCTGGGGGTGAAGAGAAAGATGACTCCCCGCTAGCACATGGGGGAAAAGGAAGCTTGACTACTTCGGACCTTGTTGAGCCGATAGCTATTGAGCCAAAGGCTTGCAAACCAGAAGTTGCTGATGCTGTCCCACCTCGGGCCGAAGAGGCTCTCGAGGGTGGGTCAAATGATGTCCCTGAGCCGGTCGACGGCCAAAACATTTCTCGAGTCGAGGGGCATTTGGTAAGTGAGTTAGGGGAGCCCAGTTTTGAGGCTTCCCGGAGGCAAGAGAAGGCCCTAATCGATCCAGCCGGAGTTATTGATGAGAGTGATTCTCCGCTGGGTCCAGCATTTTCTTCGAGGGAGATACGGGATGCCCATAATAGAGAGACTTCTGATGTGGGGGCGTCCCTCGGGGGAGGGGGATGACATGTTTAAAGGATTCTTCGCTGGGGTCGAAGAAAACCCCGAGCTTAACGCCTCGCTCACTTTCGAGGAAACCGAGAGGCTCCGCAGATAGGTAATCTTTCATCGACTATGCTCTGAGCTTTGATCCTCATCTTTCTGATTCTGTTCTTTTATGCTTTCAGGCTGTAATGCTTTACAATCACGCCTTTGCTAAGTCCCAAGCTGAGTTGACCCACCGTGAGGAAAAGTGTAAGAGGCTCTCATCAGAGGTTGACGGGCTTAGAGCTCTTTTTACCAAAAAGGAGGAAGAAATTCATGACCTTCGGGCTCGTTTGGAGACGGTGTCTTGAGAGCGGACCGATCTTCCTGAGTAGGTAAGACAGTCTTCATATGTTTTTGTTTTCGTGCTTGTCCGACTTTAGCATTTAAAACCTTTGGGTTGATTTTTGCAGCTTGAGGAGAAAGATATCCTAATGAAGGAGGGGCTCAGAGCCAGGGATATCGAGATTCTCTGACTCAAACAACGTGTGGACGAGATAGCCTCCAAGAGAGATACCCTACAGGGGAAGTTTACCTCGGTTGAGCATCATTTTTAGGATGCAAGGGCGGATAGTCGTAAGTACAAGGATCTCCATGCTGAATTGGTCGCTGCGCTATCTGCAGCCAAGTACGAAGACGATGCGCTCATATCCTCGTATTGAGAAGATGCTGCTGCGGTGAATGCTCGAGCCAAGAGGGTATCTTAAGAGGCCGATCTTGAACTGACTCGAGCCCTGGAGCGTGCCCGATTAAGACCTCGGAGAAAGGCTCTCGAGGATGTACATGCAGGGGGCATCGATTTGTCTACTGAGATCGAGAGGGTGAAGGCCCTAGAGGAAGAATCGACAACTCTGCTTTCTTCCGATGATGGTTCAGCCAGTGGTTCGGCCAGTGGCTCGGAGGATGATGAAGATGAAGGTGAAGTCACCGAGGGGGAGGAGGCCGTTGATGTTCCAGGGGTCGAGGGCCAAGCCGATGAAGGCACAACTTCTGAGGGAGCTCCGTCTGGTCAAGTGACCTCGGCGGTGGATTAGTTTTTATTTGTTCCTTTTTTGTGTAAGGGCTCCAGGCATGAGCCTTGCAAATATGTCTTTGTGAACCTTTATTATATATATATAAGGATCTTTGTTTTTCGTTATTTCTTGTCTTCCTTTTGCCTTTTTGGAATAAACTTTGATTCCTGTTGATAACTAGTTCGATGTGTCGTATTTATAATATAAACCCCTTAGGTTTTCATGATCGATGAATGATTGATAACAATTGACCGTTCGGGGTTCGTTCCTCGAGTCAAATTTCAACCCGGGGCTATCGACCCTCAAGTTTTTAACATATTGGTGCTTAGGCTCTTTGGATCGACCTTTAGGCTCTTTGGATCGGCCCTTAGGCTCTTTGGATCGCCCTTAGGCTTTTACGCATTGGCCCTTAGGCTCTTACACATTGACCCTTAGGATCTTTTTAGATTGGGTCGATGCGACCTCTAATATGACTATAGTTTTCCCTCATTTTGGCTAAAGACTTTTGAAGTTTTGATTATGCCTTGGCATTTTTTATGTTCATCCGACTCTTCGACTGCTCAAACGAGAACCTCGATTATGAGTCGATATGTGACGATAGTTGAGTACCTCGGGAGGTTCACTCGAAGGCTGAGTTTTCGAAACCTTTTCATCGAAGGCTGATTGTTTTCGAAGCCTTTTTATTGTTTGGCGCTGATATTATTGAAGCTCCTTTGCTTATGCCAAAGGTAGCCTGATTAACCGGTTCTTTTCGAAGTATTTTCGAAGTATTTGAAGGCCTTTTAGTTATATGACAGCAGTCGGACGTCTCCGAGCCGCATTAATTTGGCTGTAGCCTTTTAGTTCGACCGTAGTCTTTATGTTTGGTCGTAGCCTTTAGTCCGCGGGTGCGGTGACCTTGGCGTCTATATCGAGGGTATGCCTTCTTAGGGGTCTTATAAGTTTGAATATGTAGCCTTGGCCTTAATATTGAGGTTATGCCTTTTTAAGGCCTTATAAATTTGAATACGCCTCGTTGAGGTCTTATAAGCTCGGTATTGCCTCATTGAGGTCTTATAAGTTTGGGCATTCCTCGTCGAGGTCTTACAAATTCGATGCTGCCTCACTGAGGTCTTACAAATTCGAGTTTTTGATGGCTTTGATGAGCTGACTGTCGATGGTAGTCCCCGAGTGTTCGAGGATTTTTTGGCCCTTGAGCCATTTTGTGTGAAAGTAGTAAAAGTCTTTAAGGCACACAACGTTTTAATAAGCAGAGAGGCTTCTTTGATTACTTGATATATGCGCACATGTTTTTTGCCTTTGGAGGCTCGATTATTCTACATGGACACGGTTCATTTGACCGTTTGGCCTAATACAACGTTCTCCTATCGAGGTCATTATAGGCATAGTTCGATTTCTTTGAATAGGCGACCTCCCGGGGTGATGCCCCCAGTATTTGAGGTTGATCGAAGAGAAGCTTTGAATATTTGTCGAGTTCTACTTAGGTAGCATATAGATGTTGACTCATTAAAAACCTCTCCGGTAAAACCCATCTGGGATAAAACCCGATCAAAGGGAAAAAAAGTGCAACACATGTTTTAAAACCCAAGGTCTTCGGGTCGATGGGTGCTTCACCGTCTCCCATCGAACACCTGTAAGAAATTAGTATGAGACATATTATACCTTAGCAATAATAGCGTTTGAGCATCGATATGTTCCAATTGCATGGAAGTTGCTCGCCTTCCATGGTGCCAAGTTTGTAGGACCCTTTGCCTACTACTCCGAGGACGCAATATGGTCCTTCCCAGCTTGGGCCTAGCTTCCCTTTATTTGGGTTTCGAGTGTTGAGGGTGACTTTCCTTAGGGCTAAGCCCCCGACTCCAAAGTATTGGAGGTTTGTTCTCCTGTTATAATACCTCTCGATCCTTTGTTTTTGGGCGGCCATTTGGACTAGTGAAGCCTCTCACTTTTCATCTAGTAGCTCGAGGGCTCTAGTCATGGCCTCGCTGTTCAAGTCCTCGATGGCATGTCGAAATCTGGCGCTTGGCTCCCCGGCCTCCACCGGCATCAAAGCCTCGGATCCGTATACCAAAGAGAACGGTGTCTCTCCTATGCTTGGATTCGAAGTTGTTCGGTATGCCCATAGTACTTCGGGAAATACCTCTTTCATTTTCCCTTCACATTTTCTAACCTCTTTTTCAAGTTTTGGATGATGGTCTTGTTCGTGGACTCGGCCTGTCCATTTGCACATGGATGATTGGGCGTTGAAAGGATCCTCTTGATTTTATGATCTTCGAGGAATTTCGTCACCTTGCTACCTATGAACTGCTTCCCATTATCACATGTAATCTCGGAGGGGATCCCGAATCGGCATATGATGTGGTCCCAGATGAAGTCAATGACTTCTTTTTCTCTTATCTTCTCAAAGGCATGTGCTTCCACCCATTTCGAGAAATAGTCAGTCATAAAAAGAATAAGTCTAACTTTACCTGGCGCCGTTGGTAGGGGGACGACGATGTCCATCCCCCATTTCATGAATGACCATGGTGATAATACTAAATGTAGCTGTTCACCGGGTTGGTGAATCATTGGCGCAAACCTTTGGTATTTGTCACACCTTCGAACGAATTCCTTGGTGTCCTTCTCCATGCTGTCCTAATAGTAGCCTGCTCTGATCACCCTTCGAACCAAAGAATCAGCGCCGGAATGATTTCCACAAGTGCCCTCGTGGATTTCTCAAAGTACATAATTGGTGTCCTCCAGTCCCAAGAATACTGCTAGAGGTCCGTCGAAGGTCCTTCTATATAGAGTTCCCTTCTCGTCGAGTGAAAATCGAGCTGCTTTGGCTCGTAGGGCCCTCGATTCTTTTGGGTCTGTGGGCAGCTTCCCGTTTCTCAAGTAGTAGATATATTTATTCCTCCAGTCCCATGTTAGACTTATTGAGTTGATCTTGGCTTGGCCTTCTTCAATCACTGACTAGGATAACTGTACGACAGCCCCCGGGAGTATGTCATCTTCTTCGACGGGCGACCCCAGGTTCGCGAGTGCATCGGCCTAAGGCATGTTAGCAAGGGGGGGGGGCTCGAGGGATACCGCTTCAATTCCTATAAAGCATGTTGGCATTCCGGAGTCCACTCAAAGCTATTTTTCTTTTTGATTAAGGAGAAGAAATGATGACTCCAATCTGACGATCTCGAGATGAACCGGCCTAAGGCCGCTATCCACCCGGTCAGCCACTATACGACATTCACATTGTTCACCACTGTGATTTCTTCAATGGCCTTGATTTTGTCGGGGTTGATCTCAATCCCCCTATTCGACACCATGAAACCTAAAAATTTGCCCGATCCTACTCCGAAGGCACATTTCTCGGGGTTGAGCTTCATGTTGTAGCTTCTAAGGATATCAAATGTTTCCTACAAATGAGTCAAATGGTCCTCTATGCGCATGGACTTAACTAGCGTGTCATCACTGTAAACTTCCATAGATTGGCCTATTTGATGTTCGAACATCTTATTAACTAGGCGTTGGTACGTAGCTCCTGCATTTTTTATCCCGAAGGACATTACATTATAATAGTATGTACCATACTTCATGATGAACGAAGTTTTTTACCTGCCCTCTGGGTTCATTTGAATTTGATTGTAGCCAGAGTAGGCGTCGAGAAAAGTGAGGATCTCGTGGCCGACCGTGGCATCGATCAAGCGATCGACATTGGGGAACGAGAATGAGTCTTTGGGGCATGATTTATTCAAGTCTTTATACTCTACGCACATTCTTAATTTATTTCCTTTTTTGGGAACCACTACTACATTAGCCAACCACTTAGGGTATTTTACCTTCCTAATTGATCCTATTTTGAGGAGTTCTGTGATAAGTTGGTATTTTACAAACTTATCTTTTTCGTTGAGCCTATACTTTTGCTATGTTTGAGTGATAAAATCATGTGTTTAATGTCATTTACTTCTATATTTACAGGTTTTATGTGATTTAGAAGTGATCTTGAAGAAACCAAGTGAAACGAGTCAAAAAGAAGCTGAAAAGAAGAAAATCTAGAAAATGGCCTTAGTTGTCGCAAATGCGACACATTTATGGGAAATACGAAGAAAGCAGTCATGGGAATTGCGAGTAGCCCATCGGAATTGCAAAGAAGGACCAATCAAGCAGTGCTCGCAAATGTGAAGAAGACTTTACAAATGCAAAGTCAAACTAGGATGTCACCCTTCGCAAATGCGAAGTCTTGATCGCAAATGCGAAGTCTTGATCACAAATGTGAAGGTCAACAGTATATTCAAAGTTCGCAATTGCAAACTTTTGTTCGCAAATGCGAAAATCGTGCTTCAGTGCTGGGCAATTATGTCATTGCACATTTTTTGGCCCCAAACCCTTTAATACCCAAACCAGCTCATTTGTAAAAGATTTTTTTGGCATAAAGGGCTTATTTTCAGTCTCAAACACGAGAGAGAACAAGTTTTGGAAGCTAGGGTTTGCACACACACTTTGGTCTTGAACATTTGAAGCTTTTGGTTGAGAATTTCTTCCCCATTTATGTTCATTTCTTCATTTCCTTGCTTTGTATTGAATATCTAAGTGTATAGTATTTTATCCACACTTGAATCTTGTTTATGGAAATATTCTTGTTTAAAGTATGGATTAAATATCTTGTTGTACTTATGTATTGAATGATTTGTATGAAGTGAGTTATTGTTTCTTTAATTATTCTTGTTCTTTAATGTTTCCAAAGGGATTAGCTAACCCTAGGACTCACCCACTAACTCCAAATTAATTTTGGGAAAGATATTTGGGGTTGGGAACGATTAATTAACAAGAACTCGAGGCTTTAACCCTCATTTTATAGATTCTACCTAGGGATAGGATTGAACTACTTGTAGCCATATCTGAGTATGCTTAATCTCTTAATTATTTTAGGGATAATTCAATTAAAAAGTCTTGTTAGTCTTTGGAAGAAGCTAATATAGAATTATTACCCGTGGCTAATTAACATAAACTCTCTCATATTTGTAAAATCGTGAAATACATTGGATCGTTTCTTGAGTGTAATTCCTGATGCATCCATACTTATAGCTATTGATCACTTTACTTGCTTTCTAGGTTAGTTTACATTTCCGCATTTAGGTATGAATATTTTCTCAAATCCATTCTTAGTGTTGGGCATTGCATAACAAGTGATAATTCTCTTACATTCTTAATCGCCTATATATTGTTCTCTGTGGGATTTGACCCCGACTCATAGTTGGGTAAATTATATTGCATGTGACCGTGTCCATTTACTTTTTAGTAGTGGATTTGGATGTCATCATTTTGTTACCTCATCTTTGATGAATGCATGTTTTACCTCGGACTGAGGCCTCCTTTTTTGCTTCACTGGTTTGAACATGGGATCGACACTTAGTCGATGGGTGGTTATTTCCAGCGGGATCTCTGTCATGTCTAAATGGGACCAAGCAAAACAATCAACATTGCTAATAAGAAATTGGATGAGTTTTTTCTTGAGTTCGGGGGTTAATCCAAGTATACCTTTCAATCTGGAAGATGCTTGATCAAGACGGCCTGTTCGAGTTCTTCGACCGTCGATTTTGTTGCATCCGACTCCTCGGGGGCAATGAAAGTCTGAGGAGTGAGGAAGTCTTCTTCGTCATCTTTGTTAAAATGCTCACTGACCACCTATTCCTCAGGGGTCAGCCCGTTTCCTGACTCATCCTAGATGAGTGGAGTCGATGTTGGAGCCATGTCATTTACCGCGAACATCTTTTTTGCTGCGCATTATTCTCCGTACACCATTTTTATACCATCTTTTGTTGGGAACTTCATCTTCTAATGAAGAGTTGATAGTACCGCACTCATGTTATGTATCCACGGCCTTCCAAGTAAAGCATTGTACCTTATGTCACCTTTGATGACATGAAACTTGGTGTCTTGAACTGTACCAGACACGTTGACAGGGAGGATTATTTCTCCATTCATTGTCCCGCTTGCCATGTTGAATCCATTGAGGACTCGAGAGGTGGGTATGATCTGATCGAGTAGCCCAAGATTCTCCACCACCTTTGACCTGATTATGTTGGCCGAGCTACTTGGATCCACGAGCACACGTTTAATTTGAACGCTGTTCAAAAGAAAAGAAATTACCAGTGCATCATTATGTGGTTGGGATAAGGCCCCGATGTTTTCTTCTCTAAATGTAAGGGCGTCCTCGGGTATATAGCTCCACGTTTGCCTTTTCGTTGTGATGGACACTTTGGTCCGTTTGAACATGGGTCCCTGTGGGACGTTGGTTCCTCCAACGACCATATGAATGATTTACTAAGGTTTTTCTGGTCCATTCTTTCCATTCGCATCTCTTTCTTGAAAGTGGTTCTTGGCTCGATCGCTAAGGAATTCTCGAAGGTGCCCTTCATTGATCAGCCAGGCCACCTCCTCTCGGAGCTGTCTACAATCCTCAATCTTATGACCGTGAATGCCATAGTATTCGCCCATCAAGTTGGGGTTCCTTCGGGAAGGATCTGACTGTGCAGGCTTCGTCCATCTAGTATCCCTGATTCTACCCATGGCTGATATGATGTCTGAGACATCGATGTTGAAGTTGTATTTTGACAATCAAGGTGCCTCCATTGGCCTTGAATGCCTATCAAACCCGGTCTTGCTCATAAGTCCCTATGAATTTTGGCCTCGATCTACTCTTCAACCATTTTGAGGTATATTCTGCCTCGAAGTGTCTCTTTGATCTTTGAAGTATGGCTGATACCTTTCTTTGCCTGATTTCGACTCCCTTGGTTCCTTTAGGAGCCTGCTTGGATATACTGAGCCAGAGGGGGCTCCTAATTGGTCTTCCTCAACCCTGATCTTCGATTGATATCTGTTGTGTACATCTCCAAGTCACGGTGGGATACTCAACCAAGTTCTGCTTTCACTGCTTCGAAGCTATCGAGCTTCGCTCATTCAAGCCCTGAGTGAAGGCCTGCACTGCCCAAGCGAGATACAAATTCCCTCAGCATCTCATTCTCCCTTTGTTTGATCTTGAAGACATCGGAATTCCTTGTAGCAACCTTGATGGCATCGGCATGTTCCTTCATAAAAGAATCTACCAACATGGAAAACGAGTCCATCGAGTTCGGGGGTAGGTTGTGATACCACATCATGGCCCCCTTCTACAGTGTTTCTCCAAATTTCTTCAGCAAGACGGATTCAATCTCGTCATCCTTTAAGTCATTCCCTTTTACAATACAAGTATAAGCGGTAATGTGCTTATTAGGGTCCGTGGTCCCGTTATACTTCAGGATATCAGGCATTTTGAATTTCTTCGGGATGGGCTTCTGAGCCGCACTTGATGAGAATGGTTTCTGCACGAACTTCTTTGAATCTACATCCTTTAGAATCAGGTGTGCGCCCAGGATTTGATCGACCCTCAAGTTATAAGTCTCCACCTTTTTATCGTTAGCCTCTATCTTCTTTTCTCCTGACTCCATTATTTTAATTAATTCCTCGAGCATTTTCATGATTGTGGGGTCAGTCCCCAAGCCGCTTTCATCGGGCCTTTCTAGCACTGGTTCATGCTGCATGTTTACTGGTTCAGCGGTGTTAGGGGTTCTGTTCTGACTTTGAAGTTGAACGATGGTGACTTGCTGAGCTTGCAACATCTCGAATATCACTTGGAGGCTGACTCCTCCTCCTTCCATTCCTCGTGCTTCTTGGCGTCCAGCCTGGGCTTCCCTGCATCCATTCCTTATGGGGTCTGCGCCTGCTCCCATGTTTAGAGCGTTGTGGGAGCTGATATCAACTGGCTCCATGTTTGGCACTCCCTTAGGGTTTATAGGTGGTACACCGAGCCCTATGCCACTATTTTCTCCAAGTCCTTCGCTGTTATGAGCGGGTGCATTTTGTGTGCTAGACATATTTTGGCCTGAAATCAAAAACACTTTGACAAGAAAAAAGTGTGAAGAATAACGTGTGTTATCAGAAAACTAGCACAAAAAACAATCACTATTATTTTTAGCCCCACGGTGAGTGCCAAACTATTTACCTTGAAAATGGTATTAACAATTATATTTGATTTTGTGGTTCTAAAAATATGTGATTTATTTCAATACTAGTTGTTAGGAAATAGATGCTAAGAGTAAATGAAGAGAATATGATATGCACGCCAATGTTGATGAAGGACTGGGCCTCGAGCTGGCTGGAACAGAGGGCCTCGAGGTCCAGTAAGGACAGTTAACAATGAACAATTGATGAAGAAACAATGATATATAAGGCCTTGAAGATAGACTTTTGCGGTTAATAATGAACAATAAATGAAGAACAATAAGTGAACAATAAATGAACAAGCAATAAATCTGTAGAGTAATTGTTGAGCACGTTTAGGCAAGAAAAGCAGAGAATGTCCTATTGTATTCAATATTCACGTGTGTTACAAAATGACAAACGTCCCCTTTATATAGGAGGGAGAATCTCAACATAGTACATGTCTAATAATGATGAGGAAATGCTATTGGTACAACTGTATAGTAGCTCAGTACGGATTTGTACTATTTCTTGCAGACTCTATCAGTTCTAATCACGTTCCCTCGTGAATTTTCCGCCTTTCTATGACGGTCGTCGATTTTTATGCTACCTCGAGGTACGCTGTGATGAGTCTTTGATATACCCTATTGAGGCGAGTGCTTCGGGGACGCGCCTTAGACTGTGCTTCGAGCCCATCGAGGTCGGGCTTAAAATTCCATCGAAACCTTAAAATCGGCCTTCCCTGATTTTGACCGTATACAGATATGTCGGCAGGTCCAAACCCACGACATTTGATATCGAACAAGCAATCCCCATGCACACTTGAAGGAATATCGTGATAAGTAAGTAGGAGTAGGAAGAAACGAGAAGTTGAGGATGAATATATTCATTAGAAGTTTGATTGGGGACGTACTCACTCGGTATGCTAGACAGGACCCCAGGAATTTGAGAGAATGGCAAGATATGGTTGAAGATGTCATGAACTGCTTCGGGTTCAATATTGAGATTACACCGGATAGATTTGCTTTGATAAACATACAAAAGAAGCCCTATGAGTAATTTCAAGGGTATGCTCGTTGTTGGAGATTAGAAGCAGCTAGAGTACATCCCCTACTGGATGATAACGAGTTGACCAAATACTTCATTCTGCCCAGGAAGGAATCTACTTTGATAAAATGATAGGGATGATGGGCCAAAAGTTCCCCGAGCTAGTCAAAATGGGAGATTTCCTGGAAGAAGGTATCAAGCCAGGGAGATACAGTTTATGGCTGCGCTACAAGATGTTAGCAAGGCTATACAATCTGGTTCCATCGGCAACACAAAGAAGAAAAAAGAAGAATGACAGAAATTATCCCTTACTATCAACCAAGTCATCCTCGTCGAGCCAATCCATACCCTACAAACACTCATCCTCCAAAGCAGTCTACTTATACCCCAGTCTACAATGCACAACCACTTTACAATAACCAAACCACATTACAATCAACCCTGATACAATATATTTCCAAACCCATCACGACGATATGCCCCCGTTCAAACCACTACCCATCAAAATAGGTCTGCCTATGCTCCCAGACCACGTCCTAACTTCGAAGCACAGAACCCCAGGAATTTTACCCCAATTACTAAGCCTTTGGCCCAATTATTTGAGAGGTTGAGAAGGGCTGGATTGCTATTCCTGATTGAAGGAAGAATCCCGAACCAACACATTATGTATTTTGATTCAAGCAAGAATTGTGCCTATCATTAAGATGTTCAAGGACATGACATCGAGGATTGCTATAGTTTGAAGCACGAGATCAAAATGTTGATTAAAAGCAGAGCTATCCAATGCACCCCAGCCCCACAAAATGTAAATTATACTCCACTACCAAACCATAGAAATCAAGGGGAAAAGTAGATAAGAGGAATATGATTTAAAGAAGACCATCATTACCATTAGGAATACTGAAGCAAGAAGGACAACTCCTTGGGCGGCCCCGTTAATCACTGTGCAACTAAATCCACTAGTAATGGTTCGGACATATTAGCTATGGCACCCCACATCTGTCAAAGGGGATTAGAATCATGAGTATAAGGCAGTTTTGTGGACCTATCAGTCAAAGTGAAAGACAAAAATGACAGAAACTCTAGCCGTGTCACGACCCCAAATCGGACCTGGTCGCTGAGGCGGATATACACTAGGCCTTGAGGGGTCACGTGAACCAGTTAACCTCGGCAAAAACCCTATATATATATATTGTATGTATAGCTGTATATATTTTAGGGATCCCTTAAATATTTTTCTTGGCCCCCTTATAATCGAAATGCTGCTTGGAGCAATGGTCCGCTTGTGTCAGTAGTATTTCCCTTCGTTTTGCTACGAAGGACTGGGGTTCGAAACCCCCTTTCCACAAATATTTCTTTTTTAGTTTCTTTCACTTTTTATAACTGGAATAATCAATTATATATTAGTACAATAGTACTATTTATTAGTCACTAGTCAACAATTGACTAATTTATAATTTTTTATTTTACCTTTTCTCAATTTTATTATATTTTAATAGTTATAGATAATAGTCAATTTTATTATTTAGTTCTTCTACAAAATCCTACCCAAAAGACCCAAAATATTAAATCCCTAAACCTGTCTTAGTTCTTCCTCGATCAAACGAAAAAGCTCCCCAGTCGGCCAGTCCCCTCCGTCAAACTCAGAAGCTCCCCTCCTTCAAACTCAGTGTTTACTCCCCAGCCATCACTCCTCACTCCGAAATAGAGAACCATTCTTCCTCAATCTCAATTCCTCTCATTACTTTGAAAAAGTAGCGGGCATCGAATCTCTAGTTAGTGCTTCTCTTACTTTGAAACTTAATTTTTATTTATAAATTGTAAGAGCATGGAGAATTGGGGATGGATTTTATATGATTTTATTTAGGTTTAAAATTTTTGGTTCAAGAATTCCCAAAATTTAGGTTTGCCACTGGTAAATAAATCAAATTTTCTCTATTGTTATAAATATATAAATAAAAATACGCCTGCATTCAAATTATAAAGTGATGAATACGTACATCTATTAACTTCGCTGATTGTAATTGGCCTTATTGATGATTACGGGCCTTTAAAAGTTAGAATCGCAGCCACTCTATTTTTACTAACTTTTCAATAAATTAATCACTGTCATATGATACTTTGCTCAGCTAACATCCAATTACTTATGGATTAAATCTCTGTATATTGGGTTTCTGCTTGGAACTTTTTGCTTTTCCGTGGTTTCTACTTTGACCCTTTTTGCATTTGATGAATTTCTATTCTTTATAGACTATTAAATTTATTGAACTCATTTT
Source organism: Nicotiana sylvestris (assembly GCF_000393655.2). Taxonomy (NCBI): domain Eukaryota; kingdom Viridiplantae; phylum Streptophyta; class Magnoliopsida; order Solanales; family Solanaceae; genus Nicotiana; species Nicotiana sylvestris. The sequence goes on from NC_091060.1 coordinate 82,643,111, forward strand.
TTATAGGAAGTTCTTGTTCTTATGAATTGAGATGGACGTGTTTTTGACAAAGTTTAATTCTTCTCAACCAAGTTCTAGTCTTAGAAACAATTCCTCTCATCTCATAGATGAGTTTGATGAGAAATTACTCAATCCCGACCCTGGAGAGAGAGTACCAATTGATAAATATAGTCTTAGAATACGGGATGACATAAGAAGACACTACATTCAAAATGGACCTTGCCAACCGATTGATCATAAATTTCCTAAAACTTTATTCGGGAATAAAATGCGTCAATTTAGTTCGGGTTGGTTTAAAGGTTCCTATTCTAGATGGTTGGAGTATAGTGTGAATAAAGATGCCGCATTTTGTTTATGTTGTTATTTATTCAAAAATGATTATGTTCATGGAAGCACGGGTGACTCTTACACAAAAACGGGCTTTAAGGCTTGGAATAAAGCTTCGGAAAGACTTGACTTACATGTTGGTAAAGTAAATAGCCTCCACCACAAGTATTTCAAAAAGATGCTAGACTTATCAAATCAATCCTAATCAATTCAAGTTGCTTTTGATAAGCAATCTGAGAAACAAAGAAATGAGCACTGAATTCGTTTAAATGCATCAATCGATTTTGTAAGGTTTCTCTTGTATTTTGGATTGTCTTTTCGAGGTCATGATGAAAGTGATTCTTCAAAAAACAAAGGCCTTTTTCTAGGGCTTTTGGAATGGCTTGCAAAGAGGCTCCCTGAAGTAGATAGAGTCATATTGAAACATGCTCCAAAAAATGATATGATGACTTCACCAAAAATTCAAAAGGACATTGTGAGTGCATGTGCAAAAGAATCCGTGAAAGCTATAATCAATGATTTGGATGGGGATTATTTCGGGATATTAGTTGATGAGTCCAAGGATATTTCACACCATGAACAAATGGGCCTTGCTTTGCGGTATGTTGAATAAAAAGGCCAAGTGAACGAGCCATTTATTGGTCTTGTTCGTGTTCATGATATCTCTGCAAAGTCGTTGAAGGAAGCAATACTTTCTTTGCTTATGAAATACCCATTAAGTCCATCCAAAATACGTGGACAAGGCTATGATGGAGGTAGTAATATGCAAGGAAAAATGAATGGTCTTAAAGCTTTAATTTTGCAAGAAACTCCTTCGGCACATTGCATTCATTGTTTCGCTCATCAATTACAGTTGACGCTTGTAGCGGTTGCTAAAAAACATAAGGAGGTGGAAACTTTCTTTGCTACAGTTTCTAATATGTTGAATGTGATTGGAGCATCCTTTAAACGTAGATATCAACTTCGGGATCATCATGACAAATTATTGGGGCAATTGCTAGAGAGTGGTGAAGTTCAAAGTGGGAAAGGATTAAATCAAGAGCGAGGGCTTCAAAGGCCAGGTGACACTCGTTGGGGATCACATTGTAAACCATTAGATAACTTTGTTGTTTTATTTTCATCTATTGTTCATGAGCTTGGGGTGATTGAATATGAAGGTCAATAGGCTAATAATAGATTGCAAGCAGAAGCTTTTTCGAGTAAAATTAATTCATTTGAATTTGTTTTCTTGCTTCACTTGATGTTGAAGGTATTGTTGATGTCGAATGAGCTGAGTAAAGCTTTTGAGAAGAAAGAGCAAGATATTGTCAATGCCATAATATTTCTTGACATTACAAAGGAAAGGTTGCAACAAATGAGAGATGAAGGATGGAAACTATTAATGGATGAAGTATATTTGTTTTGTACTAAACATGATATTTTGGTGCATAATATGGAAGAATTCTATATTCCTGGAAAGTCAAAGCGTAGGCCTTCTATTGTTACTTATTCTCATCACTTACGTGTTGAACTTTTTTATACAGTGATCGATTTGCAAGTTCAAGAGCTTAACCGTCGTTTCGATGTTGTTAGTGGTAACTTGCTTCTTGGTATGGCTAGCTTGAATCCGGCTAACTCGTTTGCTAATTTTGACAAAGAAAGAATAATGACCTTGGTCAAGTATTATCCAGATGAGTTTGATGAATTGAAGTTTCGAGATCTTAGTCACCAACCTGAAACTTTCATATTGCACATGCAACATGGTGACCCTAGATTCTCAGATTTGAAAGGAATTAGTGACTTGGCAAAAGCGTTGGTTGATGCAAATCTTGTAGAGACATATTCACTTGTTTATTTACTTGTGAAGTTGACTCTAATTTTACCTGTCGCGACTGCAACGATAGAAAGAGCATTCTCATCCATGAAGTACATCAAAGATGAATTGCATAGTAGTATTGGTGATGCATTTTTAAATGATTATTTAGTTTGTTACTTTGAAAAAGAAGTATTCACAAATGTAAGCAATGATGCTATTATTGACCGTTTTCAGAGTATGAAAAAGCGTCGAGTTCAAGTATAAGTGGATGATGTACTTTTGTTATATTAGTATCAATTAAAGATATTCTATAACATTGAAGTTTGTCTTTTGATGTAAATTGTGTCTTCTTTTGTTCTCATTTTTGGATAACAGTAGATATTACTATTAGTATGTCAGGAATTGTTATTAAGGCCACTACGCTTGTTTTATATTTTAAAGTTTATTTCAATTTAGTCCATGTGTGCGCAAGGATGTGCAAGAAGTTGTTTATTTTCTTGGAATGCTTATTTTTTTTTAAAAAATTCGCAGATCAATTGGGGAGTCTGATGAAATCAAAGTTTGTGTTCACGGGTCAATTAGGGAGTATGATGAAATCAAAGCGTAAGCTCTTCTTACTTTATTTTGGTTTTTTGCTTAGCAAGTTTATATTATATAGTGGATTGTGCTGCTTATTTACTGGTCTATCATAGAGTTTATATGTATTTTTTTACTGGCTTTGGGTAATTCACTCTAATGACAATGGTGCCCCCGTTATACTCAAATCCTGGGTCCGCCTCTGCCTGGTCATGATGACGCCTCTCATGAAGACAAGGCCAGCCAACACAATCCCCAAATCCATTTCAATAATTTTAATATATCAATCTAGGCCTTTTTAATTAATCGGATATTGCATAATGTAAATTTAAATGAACAGTGCGGAAATAGATACAACCCGACATCGGGGTGTCATAAGTCACGAGCATCTACTAAGGTCTAAAATACAACAGAAATTATGGAAATACTAAATACAGTCTAATGACATCAAGAAGGAGTAAAGCAGTGCTGCGGATGCCGGATGGCTACCTCGCTAAACTCCAATGACTCTGCCTCAGCTCAACCAATACCTGATACGGGGTGTAGAAATACCTGAATCTGAACACAAGGTGCAGGGAGTAAAGTGAGTACTCCAACTCAGTGAGTAATAATCATAAATAAAGATGACCGATAAGAAATCACGAAAAGTGCATCAACATGCTGGATAGAAGTAGTACGAAACCAGTAAGAAAGCAATGAAGCTGTGAAATCTCTTTAAACATCTTAGCTCAGTTTAAAACTTCTTTAGAAACATCTTTTTAACAGTTAAGCAACTAAATGCAAAGCGACTAGATCAAATAAGCATAGAAAATCCGCCCCTCGGGTGCAAACAACAACAGAAAACAGCCCCTCGGGCAACAATATGGAACAACACCAGCCCCTCAGGCTATATCTCACATCACAATGGGTACCCGTGCTTACTGGGGGTGTGCAGACTCCTGGAGGGGCCCCTTACGGACCAGAGCGCAATATCAAGCCATCTCGTGGCATCATCTCTAGGCTATCAGCCTCATATCAACAAGCGACCTCGTGGCGTACATATCTCAAGCCCTCGACCTCATAATCAAAATCAGTGTATTGCCGTTGTGACGTGCAACCCGACCCAAAAGTATCCTCATAACATAGGCCCTCGGCCTTACTCAGTCAAAATCACATAAGCCACTCGGACAACAATAAAACATGATGCTCAACCCAAAATATTATTTAGAATATCATTTCAAGTGTTAAAGTAGAGTAAACATGGCTGAGTTTTGAAAACAGTAGAATATAGCATGACTGAGTACAAGTTTAAAGTCAAAACAGTGAGGAAATATCAATAAAAATTCCCGAAGGGTCCAAATAGTTGGCACGAGGCCCAGATATGGCATTCAACCCACAACATGATGATAGCAAATAGTTTTCAATAAAATATGCAGTAAAATAGTCATTCGGGATGGACTAAGTCACAATCCCCAACAGTGCACGACCCCACGATCATCATCTAGCGTGTGCGTCACCTCAATATAGCAAAACGATGTGCACGTCCGGGTTTCATACTCTCAGGACAACATTTACAATTATTACTCACCTCAATCTGGTCAAATATCTAGCTCGCGATGCCTTTGCCCCTCGAATCAGCCTCCACTCGCATCGAATCTATCCAAAATTAGAACGAGGACGTCAAAATATGCTAAGGGAACGAAGCCCAAGCGAAGATAATCAATTTACAACATAAATCCTGAAATTACCAAAACCCGACCCCCGTGCCCACAATTCGGAATTTAATAATTTTTACATCAATAGATTCCTTATCTCCCCACGAGTCCATACATACCAAGAACACTGAAATCGGAGTCCAAATGGCCCCTCAAATTCTCATTTTAAAGTCTCATAATCTCAAGCCCTAATTCCTCAAATTTTGGCTTAGATTCCATGATTTATTAGGTAGATTTCACAATAGAATCGAGTTTTAAGTCCAAAATACTTACCTCCAAGTGATTCCTCTTGAATTCCTCTTCAATCCCCTTCAAAAAGCTCCAAAAACGATTAACAATAGAAGAAATAAACCCCAAAATCGCGGACAAGATGAGTATTTAAACATTCTGCCCAGGCCTGAAATCCTTCTTCGCGAACGCGGTCAAAGCCTCGCGTTCGCGAAGCACAAATCACCTTTGACCAAAATTCCTCTTTCGCGATCGCAACATGCACTCGCAGACGTGATGGTTCCTTAACATGACTCTTTGCGTACGCGCTCCCTCACCCATGAACGCGATGAACAAAACACCTCAAACCCTGCTGGCCAATTTCCTCTATGCGAACGCGGAGCTTACCTCGCGAACGCGATGAATTACTTCCCAGTCCTTCGCGAACACGGAGTTTTCCTTGCGAATGCGAAGTCCAAAATCTCCGCCTTCTCCAGCTAACCCTTCGCGATCGCGGCTCCCCTCTCGCGAATGCGAAGGTCAATTGTCTGCAACACCGAGCAACAGATTTCTGCAATTCCAAACTTCATGAAATGGTCCGATTGACCACCCGAAACTCACCTGAGTCCCCCAGGACCTCAACCAAACATTCCAAAATATCTCATAACCTCATTCAAACTTGTTCCAACCTTCAGAACGCTATTCGCATCAGATTCAAGCCTAAGAATTCCAAAATCTTCTAAATTATGCTTCTGATAAAAAACCCAACCAAACCGCATCCGAATGACCTGAAAATTTGCACACACATCCCAAATAACACAACGGAACTACTGCAACACTCGGAATTCCATTCTGACCCCTTATCAAAATCTCACCTACCAACCGGAAATCACCAAAAATCCACTTTCGCCAATTCAAGCCTAAATTTACTCCGGACCTCCAAAACTCATTCCGATCATGCTCCTAAGTCACAAATCACCTAACGGAGCTAGCCAAATCATAAAATTCCGATCCGAGATCATATACCAACAATTCAAATCTTGGTCAAACTTTTCAAATTTCAAGCTTCAAACTGAGAACTGTTCTTCCAAATTCATTCCGACTACTCTGAAAAACAAAACCAACGATTTACATATAAGTCATAATCCATCACACAGGGCACGTCATGCCCGAGAACAGACGAGCAAAGTGCAAAAGCTTAAAACGATCGATTCCCCCACTTAAACATACGTTCGTCCTCAAACGTGCCCAGAGTTGTTCCAAAATCCAACCAATCGCTAAATAACCTTACCATGCATATACCCGGGGGTGATAGCACGTCACCCAATCTCATATGAGTCCAATAATACAATGTAACTGAAATTCCACAATCCCACCTAGCCCATAAACTTTAGAACCACATTTCACTTCTGAAATCATCCACAAGATCAGAATCTCATATCTATACTCTGAATAAGCCCAAACCAGTTGTAATAACCCATACCTGCAACCTCAGGTGAAATTACATGATATACCACACAACTCAAACATTTGTAGTGATAACTTCTAATCAAAGCAGCTGCACACAACAACTGAATACCGGTAGAAAACCTCTTATGTACTAAAGTCTCACTCCAACACTTTCATATATTGCCAATGATAAATAAAAGACGCAGTAAGCCATAACCATTTCTCAGATCAACCATTCATGAAGCCACTTCTCCTTTGGCAAAGACCATAGCAAATTTCTGAGCCGAACCTTGATATTATCTTTCCAACATGCTAAAATCGAATTTGTTCGTATTCATTAATGATCCCAATGATCTCATCTAATTCAACACACTACTCTGGTGATATGGCACATCAATACAGGCTAAAGTCACAACTTGTGCAATCCGCACACCAATAAGTCACAATCCGAACATATTCAAATCATGAAAATGACTCAAATGAAAGAGCTGTACCGTAAGCTTGCCAGTATCACCACACATAATGCTGAGAACCCATTACCCATCATATAAACAGAACATATAAATTTAACCCATAGGATCATACTTCCACATAGCTTAACTCTGCAATGCGACCTCATCCAAACACTGGTCCACATGAAACACCTCAAGTCACTATGGTCAAAATCGACAACCACACACAATTTGATTTTCTAGAACCAAAGCAGATCATTATAACCATGGCGAAGCAATTGACATAACTTTACACAAACCCAAAAGGACACAACCGATACGCCATCCGCCGAACAATACTCAATACTCTTCCCACTCAAATTCCACTGAGAGACCCCAATAACACCGCACCACCGGTGCATATACCCAACAAATTCCAATGCCTCGCAACATGTAAAGGTAACTCATGGATCTCCCCAGATTACTAATAAGCTTAATAACAATCGAATCAACACATCCCTTAACAATACAACTCGGAGCCAACCAAGCCAACCCAAGTTGGAACACACATTCATATTGGCCTGCCAACGAACCCCTTATCAAAGAAACCCTAAGGCTGCTCCTTCAGCTCCTTTAACTCTGACGGTGCCATACGATACGATTCCCGACACCACGTTAATACCGAAATCAACAACTTTTCCCGGTGACATGCCCGACCACAAGAAACACCTCTGAAAAGTCCCTCACCACCGGAACAGAATAAATGGTAGGAGTCTCTACACTGACATCCATAACGAAACCCAAGTAAGAAAGATGATCCTTCCCTGCTATCCACTGGATCTTCAAAATATGAAACCACCCTATTAAGAACATAATCCGTAAAACCTCGCCACTCAATCCGTGGCATTCCCGACATAGCCAAAAGTGCCGCCTTAGTGCAATAGTCCAGAATACCACGACACGGAGACAACCAGTCTGCCCCCAATATTACATCATAATCTAACATACCAAGCAGCAAAAGATCCACTCAGGTCTCCAAACCCTGATAGTCACTATACAGTGCCAATACACACGACCCACAACCACAACATAACCTATTTGTGAGAACTTCCCATCTCCAAATCCATATAGCACACGAATCACCATATCCGATCCCAATTCTGCCGTCCGAATACATACCACACCTCTAATACCTAATCATTCTACGAGAGATACTCTAAATTCTTCTGTCCCACCAAGCAAACTCGAATATCAGCGGTCGATCTAAACAAGAGAATGCTGCAATACTACCGAAGTACCATCAACTTAATCACATTGCCTTTTTCTGAAACATATACCCTCGTCAAATCACCCCAGTTAGCAATACCATTTCCCTAATCATCTGAAGATCATTTCCCTAATCATCTGAAGCTCATTTCTCTAATTATTTGGAGCTGCCCATGCTGCCTAAGAATTTGTGACCTTCCTTTCAGAACTGATCCATAACCTTACACATGCAAATCTAAGTCCTGCATAACATACCGCATATACCATACCATCCTAAGGTAAACATGAGAACTTCATATCTATTCTGAGCCAAACGTAACTACATACTCAACTAGCCAAGAACTTTTCTATTGGACCCTGTCTGGGAGAAAATCACTATATATCCCATGCTCTTCATGCCCATGGAAAATATACACCTCTAACCGTGGTAGAAATCATCAAGAACTTTCCAAATTCCATTCGCACAAAATTAAACCATCAGGACTGAATCCTTCTAACTCAACCAAGCTATGCATGCCACTAAAAACCCAAGAGAATTTTCGTGAAACACCTGCAGAAACTCATTACTCCATTCACACCCAAGGAACTAATCATATCCTTACCATAGCGATCCGGTCTACTACCAAGCTTTCCCATCTATCCAGTTTTCCTTCTAATTTACCTTCAACTTGATACTCCTTCTTGCTATAACACCACAATTCCTCAACCTAGACTCACCACACGAGACCCAAGCATAAACCACACTGTCTAAGGCTCATAAGCTGCCGAGTACTCTCTTAAATGTTCCAAAAGCACCACTTTCAAAATACCTACCCCGAAGAGACTTCCTACGAATCTGGAACAATTACTTTCCTAATACTGATATATAGAATCCCATAATTTGATATAGAAATGACACAAGTCTCGGCACCCTCCAATGCAAACCTCAGTTTCTAGCCAGATTATACACTTGAAATCTCCAATTATTAAACGTAAAACCTTGAACGCGTTAGAACCATTCTCTAGAGCCATCCACCCTACTCAAACTACATTTAGCCTGATCAAATGAACCGAACAACCCGTGCCTCATTAGCACTCTGACACCGCAGAGTGTAACCTCACCTTAATGCAACCAAGCAGCTCCATGTTCTAAGAACCGCACACCCTTTACCCATAACAACTCAAGATATTCCATGATTCTCATACACCTACGAAGCATAACATAACCTTTTCCTTTACTCGAGCCATCCTCTATCTCAAATCTTTGTAAGCCATAAATGATTCTCCCGAATGCCTCAAACTGGAACCAACATAGCACATAACTGTGCAATCAACTAATCAATAGCAAACTTCCCCACTTGGCTCGAAGCCATAGATCAAAACACACTCAATCACTCATAACATATATACTCTATTGCTGCCATAATACCATAGTGAGATTAAACTCAATCCTTCATAAGCTTGTGAAACATAGACCATCTGGTACTTTAACTCTTATGCAAATCTCGCATTCACTCTTGTAACAGTTAAACCAACTCTCTTAAGCGACCCAAATTTAAATTGCAACACATATATTTCACTTATAAATGAGATCTTCTAACAGACAACATAAGGATCACAAAATCTCAGAACACTCCGCAGGAGATAACCCACATGCTTTTCCTCAAATTGGAATTTCTGTATACCTTCCACCGTCATAAACGTTACGTAGTCAGTTAATATTCCTGAGTCTGAACTCATACCGCAATATGAAATTTACTTCACTCCCAACTAGAAAATATGAAAAGATTCTTCACACACCCATAACTCGGGGATATACCCCAAATCAAGATGGAAATCAAGCACCTAATAGTCCTTGCTGCCCCAAAGTAGACCCTCCTCATCTCATTCGATTCATATGAACACATCCCACAGTCACATCACCCTCATCACGTAGCTATCCAGTCATTACTTCTCTTAATAGGGACACAACAACACGTATAGATCCAAAAACACACGCATTACGCAATCAACAGCTCAAGGCTCAAGATATAGGCAGAAATCCGGCCTCAAGTCTTCCAGACTGGCCCAACATCAACACCCAGGGATCACATCTCGCCCCTCGATCAGGGAATTATAAGCCATCGATGCACATCTGATACCGAGCGCTCATGCGCGCATACGAACGCGTGGAAGGAATTCAAAGAGTTACTTTTCAAGATGAATCAAGGACGCACGATAAGAATTCAGGAATGTGAAGTTCTTCCTAAAGGTTCTGCAGCCTGCCAAGGATAAGTACATACATCTCTGCACCGATCTGCGAGACTCTACTAAACTTGCTTATGACTCGTGAGACTTATGTAACCTACGCTCTGATACCAACTTGCCACGACCCCAAACCGGACCCGGTCATGATAGCGTCTCTCGTGAAGACAAGGCCAACCGACATAATCCCCAAATCCATTTCAATAATTTTAATAGATCAATCTAGGCCTTTTTAATTAATCGGAAATTGCATAATGTAAATTTAAATGAACAGTGCGAAAATAGATACAGCCCGACATCGGGGTGTCACAAGTCACGAGCATCTACTAAGGTCTAAAATACAACAAAAATTCTGGAAATACTAAATACAGTCTAATGACATCAAGAGAGAGTAAAGTAGTGCTGCGGAAGCTGAGCGACTACCTCGCTAACTCCAATGACTCTGTCTCTGCTCAACCAATACCCGATACCGGGTGCAGAAATACCCGAATCTGCACACAAGGTGCAGGGAGTAAAGTGAGTACTCCAACTCAGTGAGTAATAATCATAAATAAAGACTGAGCGATAAGAAATCACAAAAAGTTCATCAACATGCTAGATAGAAGTAGTACAAAACTAGTAAGAAAGCAATGAAGCTGTGAAATCTCTTTAAGCATCTTAGCTCAGTTTAAAAATTCTTTAGAAATATCTTTTTAACAGTTAAGCAATTAAATGCAAAGCGACTAGATCAGATAAGCACAGAAAATCCGCCCCTCAGGCGCAAACACTAACAGAAAATAGCCCCTCGGGCAACAACATGGAACATCACTAGCCCCTCAGGCTATATCTCACATCACAATGGGTACCCGCGCTCACTGGGGTGTGCAGACTCCTAGAGGGGCCCCTTACGATCCAAGCGCAATATCAAGCCATCTCGTGGCATCATCTCTAGGCTCTCGGCCTCATATCAACAAGGCACTTCGTGGCGTACATATCTCAGACCCTCGACCTCATAATCAAAATCAGTGTATCACCATTGCGGCATGTAGCCTGACCCAAAATTATCCTCACAACACAGGCCCCTCAGTCAAAATCACATAAGCCACTCGGGCAACAGTAAAAATGATGCTCAACCCAAAATATTATTTAGAATATCATTTCAAGTGTTAAAGCAGAGTAAACATGGCTAAGTTTTGAAAACAGTAGAATATATCATGACTGAGTACAAGTTTAAAGTCAAAACAGAGAGGAAATATCAATAAAAATCCCTGAAGGGTCCAAATAGTTGGCACGAGGCCCAAATATGGCATTCAGCCCAAAACATGATGATAGCAAATATTTTTCAATCAAATATGCAGTAAAATAGTCATTCGGGATGGACTAAGTCACAATCCCCAATAGTGCACGACTCAACGCTAGTCATCTAGCGTGTGCGTCACCTCAATATAGCACAACGATGTGCAAATTCGGGGTTTCATACCCTCAGGACAACATTTACAATCATTACTCACCTCAATCCAGTCAAATCTCTAGCTCGCGACGTCTTTGCCCCTCGAATCGGCCTCCACTCGCGTCGAATCTATCCAAAATCAGAATGAGGACGTCAAAATATGCTAAGGGAACGAAGCCCAAGTGAAGATAATCAATTTAAAACATAAATCTCGAAATTACCAAAACCCGACCCCCGGGCCCACACCTCGGAATTCGATAATTTTTACATCAACAGATTCCTTATCTCCCTACGAGTCCATACATACCAAGAACACTCAAATCGGAGTCCAAATGACCCCTCAAATTCTCATTTTAAAGTCTCTTAATCTCAAGCCCTAATTCCTCAATTTTTGGCTTAAATTCCATGATTTATTAGGTAGATTTCACAATAGAATCGAGTTTTAAGTCCAAAATTCTTACCTCCAAGTGATTCCCCTTGAATCCCTCTTCAATCCCCTTCAAAAAACTCCAAAAATGATCAACAATGGAAGAAATAAACTCCAAAATCGCGGACAAGACGAGTATTTAAACATTTTGTCCAGGCCGGAAATCTTTCTTCGCGAACGCGGTCAAGGCCTCGCGTTCGCAAAGCACAAGTCACCTTTGACCAAAATTCCTCTTTTGCGATCGTGTCATGCCACTCGCGAACGTGATGGTTCCTCAACCTTACTCTTCGCGAACGCGCTCCCTCACCTGCGAATGCGTGAACAAAACACCTCAAACTTAGCTGGCCAATTTCTTCTATGCGAACGTGGAGCTTACCTTGCGAACGCGATAAATTACTTCCCAGACCTTCGCGAACGCGGAGCCTTCCTCACGAACGCGAAGGCCATAATCTCCACCTTCTCCAGCTAACCCTTCGCGATCGCAGCTCCCCTCTCGCGAACGCGAAGGTTAATTGTCCGCAACACTGAGCAGTAGATTTCTGCAATTCCAAACTTCATAAAATGGTCCGATTGACCACCCGAAACTCACCCGAGGCCCTCGGGACCTCAACCAAACATACCAACATATCCTATAACCTCAATCAAACTTGTTCCAACATTAGTAACGCTCACAACAATATCGAAACACCAAAATCGCATCGGATTCAAGCTAAGAATTCCAAAATCTTCTAAATTACGCTTTTGAAAAAAACCCCAACCAAACCACATCTGAATAACCTAAAATTTTGCACACACATCCCAAATGACACAACGGAACTACTTCAACTCTCGGAATTCCATTCTGACCCCTATATCAAAATAATACCTACCAACCGGAAATCGCCAAAAATCCACTTTCGCCAATTCAAGCCTAAATCTACTCTGAACCTCCAAAACTCATTCTGATCATGCTCCTAAGTCCAAAAATCACCTAAAGGAGCTAACCATATCATAAAATTTTTGATCCGAGATCATATACCAACAAGTCAAATCTTGGTCAAACTTTTCAAATTTCAAGCTTCAAACTGAGAACTGTTCTTCCAAATTCATTCAAATTACCCTGAAAACCAAAACCAATGATTTATATAATTCATAATCCATCACACGGGGCAAGTAATGCCCGAGAACTGACGAGCAAAGTGCAGAAGCTCAAAATGATCGGTCGATTCGTTACAAGCCACTCATGGGATGACTCGATCCGGGAGATGCTACACTCCTAAAGAATTGAATCTAGGAAATTCAAAGAGAGAAGAAAACCAAAAGAGGAATTGATGAGATTGAAACACACACTAATATATGCTAGCTAGTCGAATATAGTAAATTATAATATTAATCCACAAGAATTGGAGTTAAACAATATTTTCGTAGTATGTAGCTAGATTGCTATCCAAGATGATCAACAATTGAGGTTAATATGATTAAAACTAAAATTAACTAAGAGTCTAAATTATTGGATAATGACAATCAACACAAGTATTAAGCAAAGGAAGTTATCAATTGGGAGAAGATAGGGTTGATAGGTTAGGCGCAAGACAAATATTTGGGATGTAACTCTAGATAATTCACTTCTAATGTTCAAGTGACTCTCTCGAATTTACTTGGTTATTAGTTCACTTGTTTAGTAGAAACTCCTCTCTCGATTAAGTCTCAACCTCACAAGATAAACAAATTTTAAGCACGTGAAGATATGTAAGAATTCGTAGTGGATTGGTATTTAGGAGAACCTCTCTCGATTATTCTCCTAACGAGGTTCAATCAACAATTCAACTAGCCTCTTTTGATTACTAAGAAGAATTAAAGACTTCAACCAACAAAATATAAAGCAACGATATCACAAGTTATGCCTCTCTCGATTACATGAACTAGTGAATATAGAAGCAATGATTAAAACATTTAAAATGATTCAATACATAAAACTAGAGTTAATTATCCACAAACAAGTATCAATACATCAAATCCATCAAACCTTAAAGAAGAATTACTCCATGGATATGGAGAAATTCATCACAATTAAGTTTAAGTCAAAGGAAAACATAAAACATCCAAACCCTTGTCTTGGGTGAGGATGAATGGTGAAATTTGTGTGCTCTTGCTTCTCCCTCTTCTCCTTAGCTTCCTTAGGTCTAAATTATGTCAAAAGTCCTCAAAATACCATTTTTCATGTATATATATCAAGTAGGGTCGAACCCAAACAATTACACCTTCTCTTACGTGAAAAAGGACACTTTTCCCTGAAAGGACGTGCGCAGCCGCGCCCCTGGAAGTGTGGCCGCACACTTTTCACACTGTTCTGGCCCATATGCGCGGTCAGTGCACGAACGCGCACATTTCACCATGTTTTGTTGGGAATTTGAAAATACGTAAAACATAAAAGTTGTATCCCTTTAAATTAGATTTCCAACTATATATTGTGTAGCCCAAACGGAATTCTGAGAGAAAAGTTATGTGTATTTTACTAGACAGTGCGCAGTATGTCTGCTCGATTCTTTATTCGTTCTTAACTATCATCTGTTGATCCCCAAACATGATCCCGAATTAATTTCTTGGGATTTTACTCTGATGAATTCATTCCATAACATCTCGGAATCACTCCTACAAGGCATAAAACACATTTTAGTGCAAAAAACTAGTGATTACAGCTCAAACTCATCTGAAGTGCAGTAAATTGAAATGAAATAATCGACTAAAATATGAGATTATAGCCTACCGTCAATACCCCACATGTAAACCATTGCTCGTCGTCGAGAAATCAAACCACACTTTATATAGACACACCCTTATTAAACAACACTCAAGACTCATCACACCAAGAATATTTAAAATAGACTAAGCACAATAGTGTAACATCCTCACCTCAAGATTTGACTCATAAGTACCACGCATCATTCACAACATGCTCACATACTCTAACATAGAGGTCAACGACATTACCTTTCCTTTATGAATCATGTGCCCTCACACAACAAAAGAGAGTAGCTCCACACACATAGAATTCCAAATTAATTAGAAATTCAAGATAGGAAGAATTCATTCACTCTCAGAAACGACATTCATGTGCCACAAAAGGTGAACCATAGGCTTGCCCGTAGTGTACTACTCTACTAATTGAGTTCATTCAGTCAAGAATCAAGTAGGACTTTAAACTGGTTGTAATGTAGGCTATGAGATGGGTATGGTAAATTTATATATAAGAGTGACTACACCTCCCTAAGCATTTTAATACATACACTTTAACAGTTGAAACCCCACACTTATGTCAAACCATAACTCCACCTTCACATCAATAGGCATTAACGCCCTTCTTCTTTAAGTACAATTACATCAAGAGTCACCACTATCAAAGAATATTTTGCACAACAATACAAATATATTTTTTTCTTTTCTTATTCAGCTCAAGTGGCTCTTACTTTTTCAAAACAATGCACTTTTCTCATTATTTTATTAGTTCCACTCAAAAGCCAAACCAACCACCCCACACTTTAAATTTTACAAAGTTCATAATGATTTCAAGTGCTCTTGGGAGGTACAAGGTTCAAATAGATGGTCAATTCAAACAATTGGGTAAGGCTTATAATGTGATTGCCAAATAAAATAGGATTACAGGCTCAAAGAAGTTAACTAAGATACTTAACAATTAGATGGGTAATAACATATAACTGGCTTAACAAAGAAATTCCTATATCACTTCCAAGACTGAATAAAACTACTATTTCGCTTTGCAACTACACGGGGAAAGTTCTAGACACCAAATGTAATGCACAGAATAACATAAAAATCTCACACACACATGTCACATGACTCACTCAAGATTGGCCTCTCAAGACACTCTAGTCAAAGCCATTAAGAAAAGTCAAGATCATACAAATTAAGGTACTTATACAAGAGTCAAAATCTCAGCCTAAGCGTCACAACTAAAGCACTTACTATTCTCAAGATATAGTGAAGTCAAGAGATATTGCTTCGCATTGAAATCATAGCACAAGGCTACACCTAACAAAATAAAAACTAACTACACCCGGTTCAAACAAAACCCTTGAAAAAGAAGTGCGGCACAAAGAAAAACTAAGGGAGAATTATTACACTACCTACAAAAAAATCTTTTTGTCTTTTTTCTTTCGATTAAATCCCTCAAGAAACCAGTTGAATGATATTCGTCGACGGGAAATTTTTTATAATTTTTATGTATTTTTTCCTCAATTTTTTCTACTACTCAAGCTAACAAAAGCAAAAAACAATCAAGCTAACTAAAGCAAAAACTAAGACTAATATATATACAACATACAATTATCCCCCACCCCATACTTTAAGTTATGGTATGTCCCCATGACACACAATTAAAAAGTATAAGGTAGAGGAAACTTTCCTGAATTTCTAGTTGAGGTCTGAATCAATGTCGGGCTCCTTTTCATGCACCCGACTTAGTGCACACATCCACGCAGATAACTTCTTCTCAGCCTTCTTGGGGGTACACCCCACACTTATATTTTTCACTAACAATAGCCTTCTCTTTCACACCCTTCACCTTCCACTCAACACTTGCAGTTGGCTTCTCCTTTTTCACTCCATTTGCTACATTCATCTCAAAAGTCACAGTCTCCTCACCCAGTCTAAGTAAGTGTTTTCTATCATGTATATCTAGTATAGCTCTACCCGTTTCTAAAAATGGTGTTCCTAGGATGAGGGGGACCACCTTGTTCTCATCCATATTCAACACTATGAAATCTACGGGAAATACGAACTTATCCACTCGCACTAAAACATCTTCTACTATCTCCTCGGGTATTATAGTTGTTTGGTCTGCCAGTTGCAAAGATATTGGCACTGACCTTATCTCTCTAATCTCCTTCTCTAGTTTCCTGTAAATAGACAATGGCATTAGATTAATTGAGGCCCTATAATCACATAAAGATTTATTAAAATTAATAGAGCCTAAAGAGCAAGGTATAGTAAAACTCCCTAGATCTCCACACTTCTGTGGGAGTTTACTTTGCAGTATTTCACTGCAATGCTTTGTGAGCTTCACTACCTATGTATCTTCTATTTTTCTCTTCTTTGTCAGGATCTACTTCAAGAACTTAGCATAAGCTGGCATTTGTGAGAGAACTTCCGTGAATGGCAGATTTACATTAACATGTCTCAACATATCTAGGAACCTCTCAAACTACTTGTCCAGCTTTTCTCTATAGAGCTTTTGGGGAAAAGGTAGAGCAGGCATATGCTTGCTCACATCTTCGGATTCCTCCTTTCTTGAAGTTTCATCCTTCTTCTTTTTCTCAACTCCCTTCTTGCCTTTCTTCTTCTTAGTATTTTTATCATCATCTTCAATTTTCATCTCCTTCTCACTTTCTTTTTTGAGTGCAACTTCTTTTTGAATTGGAGTGGGATCCTTCAACACTTGTCCGCTTATCAAGGTCACATTATTTACCATTTCTTTGAGATTCTTTTTAATATCAACTGGCAAAGTACCTAGGATTCTCTCAGATAATACATTTGCAATTTGTCCCACTTGTCTATCCAAGTTACGCAAACCTGTCCCAAGTTACTTGATAGCTGGACCATGAGCATCTAATCTTTCATCAGTCTTGACAATGAAGGATTTCATTAGATCTTCTAACCAAGACTGAATTGGCTGTTGAGGCTGAAACTGCGGCCTGTGCTGATTCACAAAAACCAAGAGCTCCTTGAAATATGGAGTTATTTTGTTGCCATGAATTTGTTGTACCCCCAGGTGAACTGCAAGAAAAATCGGGGTACTTCTGACCCATTGAATTGAAATTATAATTACCCTTAGCATTAACTTCCTCCATTGAAGCTTGACACTCATAAGTAGGGTATCCTCTTCCACATATGTCACATGCTGCATGAGGCTCATTATGTATTGAAGCTAAGGTTAGATTCCTTATTTCTTTTGCCATGGAATCAAGCTGTACTTGCATAGATGTGTTAGCATCAACATGGTGAACACCAGTTGATCTTCTTCTTTTAGCAATCTCCGAGGGCCACTGATTTGCATCTTCAGATAACTCATCTAGAATAGTGACTATCTCCACTGGAGTCTTCTTCATTGACGAACCTCCAGCTGCATTGCTCAATGTTTTGCGTGAGGTTGGTGTCAAACCATCCCAAAAGTCCTGGAGTTGCATCCAGAGTTCAATCCCTCTGTGTTGACACTTTCGCACAATCTCTTTAAAACTCTCATATGCTTCAAACACAGTCTTAATCTCATTCTGGCAGAAGTTATGGATTTCTCTTCTAAACTTGCCCATTTTATCTGAGGAGAAATATTTATCAAGATAATTTGAGGTCATTTCCTCCCATGTTCTAATTGATCCCTGGGGCAAGCTTCGAAGCCCGTGCTTTGCATAATCTTTCAAAGTGAAGGGGAATGCCCTTAAGTACACTGCATTTTTTGACACACTGTTGTATTGAAAGGTGTCCATGATCTCCTCGAAGTCCATTAGATGATTGTTTGGATATTCGTGCATCTTTCCTCTGAAGACACAGTTGTTTTGGAGCATTTAAAACAACACCTGCTTCAGCTCAAAATTATTGGCTGCAACTGGAGGTGGTATCACACTTGATAAACCTTGGTTGTAGGCCGGTCTAGCATAATCACCAAGTGGTCTCCCTTGACCAGGAGCTATGTTTCTAAACTGGTCTAGAACCAAGGGTTGATTCTGAGCCATTCTTCGAGCTCTCTCCTCCTCATAAGCAATTTGTGCATTTCTAAGTGCTGCTTCTACAACATCTCTTGCAGCTTTCTCTCTAAGTTGGGCTGCGTCTCTCGCAACCAAATCAACATTATCATCATCTCCCGCCATCTTTTCTTTGGTTGAGGGTTGCCCAACCTTTTTTGAAGATTTCTTTCCTTTCTTAACTGTCGTAGATATTTATCGATTTCTGGTTCGTATGGTTGTAATTCCTTACTAGAAGATCGACTCATGCACGAATCTAACCTGTAGCCTGCGAATAGTCAAAGAACACCAAGTGTAAAAAGAGAAAATAAAATAAAAAGAAAAATTCCTGAATTAGCACTACAGACTATTTCAAACACTATTGATTGTCAATCCGGGAGATGCTACACTCCTAAAGAATTGAATCGAAGAAATTCAAATAGAGAAGAAAACCAAAAGAGGAATTGACGAGCTTGAAACACACACTAAAATATGTTCGCTAGTCGAATATAGTAAATTATAATATCGTATCCACATGAATTGGAGTTAAACAATATTTTCGTAGTATGTAGCTAGATTGCTATCCAAGATGATCAACAATTGAGGTTAATATGATTAAAACTAAAATTAACTAAGAGTATAAACTATTGGCTAATGACAATCAACACGAGTATTAAGCAAAGGAAGTTATCAATTGGGAGAAGATAGGATTGATAGGATAGGTGCAAGACAAATGTTTGGGATTTAACTCTAGATAATTCACTTCTAATGTTCAAGTGAGTCTCTCGAATTCACTTAGTTATTAGTTCACTTGTTTAGTAGGAAATCCTCTCTCAATTAAGTCTCAACCTCACAAGATAAGCCAATTTTAAGCATGCGAAGATATGCAAGAATTCGTAGTGGATTAGTCTTTAGGAGAATCTCTCTCGATTATTCTCCTGACTAGGTTCAATCAACAATTCAACTAGCCTCTTTCGATTACTAAGAAGAATTAAAAACTTCAACCAACAAAATATAAAGCAACAATATCACAAGTTATGTCTCTCTTGATTACATGAACTAGTATAGAAGCAATGATTAAAACATCCAAAACAATTCAATACGTAAAAACTAGAGTTAATTATCCACAAACAAGTATCAATACACCAAATACATCAAACCCTAAAGAAGGATTAATCCATGGATATGGAGAAATTCATCACAAATAAGTTTAAGTCAAAGGAAAACATAAAACATCCAAACCCTTGTCTTGAGTGAGGATGAATGGTAAAATCTGTGTGCTCTTGCTTCTCCCTCTTCTCCTTAGCTTCCTTAGGTCTATACACCATTTTCCCATGTATATATACCAAGTAGGGTCGGGCCCAAAAGTGAAAAAGGACACTTTTCCTGGACAGGACGTGCACGGGCGAGCACCTGGAAGTGTGCCTGCACATTTTTCATACTGTTCTGCCCCATATGCGCGGTCAGTGCGCAACCGCGCACTTGCTGCATTCTTTTCAGCCTGTTCTGTTGAGAATTTAAAAAAACGTAAAACATGGAAGTTGTAGACCTTTGAATTATATTCCAACAACATATTGCGGAGCCCAAAATTAGTTTTGAGTGAAACGTTATGTGTATTTTACTAGATAGTGCGCAGTATGCATGCTCGATTCTTCGTTTGTTCTTAACTATCATCCGTTGTTCCCCGAACACAATCCGGGCTTAATTCCTTGGGTTTTTACTCAGACTTCAAAGCTCCAAGTTACTTAAATTCATTAAATAACATCTACATAGCTCGACATCACTCCTACAAGGCATAAAACACAATTAGTGCAAAACACTAACGATTAAAGCTCAAACTCAACCTAAGTGCAGTAAATTGGAATGTAATAATCAACAAAAACATGAGATTATAGCCTACCATCAACATAACTGATGCAGAGGGATCAAATTTCTGGAGGAAGTTGCTGGTTAAGGAATATTCTATAGAAGAACAATTAGAAAGACCACTGCCCACATATCAATCATGGATTTGTTGATGAGTTTTGACAACCACAAGGACGCTTTGGTCAAAGTATTAAGTGGAGTAAGCATTCCAGGCAATACCACATGTGAGGTACTGACAACAACAATTGGGAATATGGTAGAGGCAAATATGATCTCTTTTTAGAAGAATGAGCTTCCTGTGGAGTGAATGGATAAAAAAAGATCTCTACACATCACTGTCAAGTATGGAGACAAGGTCATATCTCGGATACTGATCGACGGGGGATCTGGAGAGAACATTTTCACATTCTTCACTCTACGAGAATTAGGCATCCATATAAGAGGTGAAAAAATTCATATAAGGGTAAGCGTTTTTGATTGGTCGCATAAAGACGTAATTGGGGAAATCTATCTAGCTTTGCAAGTTGGACCTATTGAGTTTTCGGGAATACCATGATACACATGGAAAGGGAAGTTTCTTCCACTCTCCATATGAAGTTCAAATAGGATTGTCATGAAATAGTGATACATGGGTAATGAAGTCATTCAACTTATTTACAACACACAGTTACTTTTTAGAGGGACTGGATAGGGTTTTTATGCGGCCGAGATCATGCAAGAAATGGAAATGGAGAAGGATAAATGGCACCACAATACGCAGTCACCATATAAGTTAGGGATGGTGATTCGGGAAATGATGAATTACGGGTAAAATACATGATCTGGGACGGGGGCCAGATCAGATGGGATAACTGATCCAATCCAACCAAAGCAATAGAAGGGTACCATCGACTTAGGATACGAGCCTACAATTGGAAGAGTCCACAACAGTAACCCTAGGAAGCAAGGTTTCGTGCCAAAGCATGTTCCGAGTCTGGGTTAGAGCTCACTACAAGAAGAAAAATCATTGATGGGATCGGAAGGGTTTTTGTGGCAATAATTGAGGAGTGCTATGGCAAAGCTGACATCAAGACACCGATCATTAAGGATGTCGAACCATGAGATATTCTATGAATTGTAGTAATTTTTGAAAATTGCATGGTCAATTAAGGCTTGAATCATGCCGATGCTTTTTTGTTGTTGTTAAATCACCTCTTTGAATGCTGAGACGTTTCTTTTCTTGAAATAAAATGTTATTTTTCCTAAAATAACACTCTCTAATCTCACTAATAGCTTGGCCAAATCCTGAACATCCATGGCTAGTGGCCTCTCTGCTACCAGTAAATATGCCGAACCGCCCATGCTCTCAGCCTTCCTACTCAGTGCATCGTCCACCACATTGGCCTTTCTCGAATGATATAATATGGTGATATCATAGCCTTTTAGCAACTCTAATCATATCTGCTACCACAAATTAAGGTCTTTCTGTTTGAACAGATGTTGGAGACTTCAATGGTCATTATAGACCTCACAATGAATGCCATATAGATAGTGCCTCCAAATCTTCAGCATGTGAACAATGTTTTCCAAATCTAAATCATGTAGAGGGTAATTCTTCTCATGAAATTTCAATTGCTGAAACACGTAGGCAATCACCTATCATTCTGTATCAACACCGCTTCAAGCCCAATACGTGATGCATTATAATACATGGTGTAAGATCCCAAACTTGTTGGAAACACCAACACTGGGGCTATAGTCAATACAGTCTTGAGCTTTTGAAAGCTCGCTTCGCACTCATCTGATCATCTGAAAGGAGCACCCTTCTGGGTCAATCTAGTCAAAGGAGTTGTAGATGAAAAACCCTCCATGAAACGACAATAATAACCTGCCAAACCCAAGAAGCTTCGAATATCTGGAGCTAAAGATAGTTTGGGCCAACTATAAACTACCTCAATCTTCTTCAAATCCACCTTGATCCCCTGACTAGACACCATATGGCCTAAGAATGCCGTTGAATCAAGCCAATACTTGGAGAATTTAGCATATAGCTTCTTCTCCCTTAAAGTCTGGAGCATGATCCTCAAGTGCTGCTCATGACCCTTCCGCTACGAGAATACACCAATATGTCGTCAATGAACATGATGATGAAAAAATCAAGATACGACTGGAATACACTGTTTATCAAGTGAATAAAGGCTGTTGGGGCATTGGTCAGCCCGAATGACATTACCAAAAACTCATAGTGACCATAACGAGTCCTAAAGGCCATTTTCGGAATATCTGAATCCCGAATCTTCAACTGATGATACCCCAATCTCAAATCAATCTTCGAGAATACTCGAGCACCCTCAAGTTGGACGAACAAATCATCAATGCGTGGTAATAGACACCTGTTCTTGATTGTAACTTTGTTCAACTGCTTGTAATAAATACACATCCTTATAGAGTCGTCCTTCTTCTTCACAAATAGAACTGGCGCACCCTAAGGTGAGACACCCGATCATATGAAACCTCGATCAAGCAACTCATGAAGTTTCTATTTAAGTTCCTTCAACTCCACTAGTGCCATGCAATATGGTGGAATAGGAATGGGTTGAGTTCCTAGCACCAGGTCAATACAAAAATCAATATCCCTATCGGGTGGCATACCCAGTAGGTCGGCTGGAAACACATCTAGTATATCTCTCACTAATAGAACAAACTCAACGGTAGGAGTACCAGTACTGACATCCCTCACAAAGGCTAGATATGTTCCACACCCCTTCTCAACCATTCGTTGTTCCTTCATAAAGGACACCACCTTGCTAGATATGGGTCTGGACAAAGTTTTTCCATACTCGAGCTGGCATGCAAAAGTCATTTTGAATTATCTCAAGGTGCTTCCTTATTAAAGTGTGAGTCCACTCAAGGTCAGTAGGACTATAAATGAACTTTTGCACAATTCTTAAGTTATAATTGTCGACCCCTAAGTAGTTGCACAGGTCCTCTATAGATAAGTATATCGTTTTTACCCACATGTCTGTATTGGACATATTTATTATTCTAGTTCACATAATGTTCCTGCACCATACTTAGGTTGGCACAACCGGGTAACTACAACAAACAGTCCAACTTCAATGCCTTCATTTGTGCCAACACCTCTCAATAATTCTTTTTCGGAGCAGCTATATTGATAGTTATCTTAGAGATATACTAATCATGTGGCTCAAAGTTATGGTACCATGCCTTTGCATCATCACTATCAAATTCTAGAGCTGGTTTGATGGTCTACTTGAGTTTCGGTTGCTTGCTTGCCCTTAGCTTGTTTAATGGAAGTAACCTCACCATGAGCATGTTTCTTCATCGGGTGAGCATCAGTAGATGACTTTGTAGCAGTATGGGACTTGCCTTGCTTCTCATGAGCCATTACACCTAAACCTACAAGATGAATTCAACACATGAGGTATATGTTATAAGATCAACCAAGCCAAAAAGGAGGGTCGAAACGAACCCACACTTAAGACGTAAGCATTGTCATAGGCAACTTTCCACCCATGCCTCCATGACCCCTTGGACTCTCCCCACGGTGTCCTGGCAAACCTCTCAATGCCTAGCGCTAGGGACGACCTCGTGTTTTTGACCATGCCAAATGACAAGTGCGCACGTGCCTATGTCGCCCCATCAATACCCCTCGCCACCGTCCAGCCACGGGCAGATGCCAACAGTGCCCCTTGGTAGGTCACACCTTAGCACACGCCCGTTGTCAGCACAATCAACCCATGCCCTACAGTTAGTGCCTCGCGCACAGACCCTAATGTTAAAGACAAGGTTGCAGCCCCTCCAAGTGCCACCGATGAACCTACTTTTACCTCGTAGGAATCTAGGTCCCTTTTGTTGTAAATATAGAGTAGTTTTACTTCCTGTATTTCTATTATGATTCTCTAGCTTATTTACGTCAAGTCCAATAACTTTGGTTTTTTTAATATCATTATTAGGGGGGATCAAGTAGTCAAACTTTCAAGAAAGTAAATAATTCTCTGTATTGGTGTCTCTCCCCCTCGACAACATGTTGCCTTTTTGTAATGGCTTTCATTAATGCAATCAAGCTTTCTTTCATTCTCATTCTCTTTTATGTGTTCTCATTTGCTCTTGACATCGATTTTTCTGTATGACAACGATAGTCTAGTCTAGCGTACGGAGTGGAACCCAATTGGAGGATAGTAACCACACAGACATTGGTTACTTAGCCTTATGTCTCCCTTACAAGACATCTCAAGAACACATCAGTAATAATTGGTATTAGAACCTAGGCTTGACATCGGATGAGGGAACACAATGCCATTGCCACCATTTTTGGCCATGGTGAATCATGGGGACTACATCGTGTCCTTGAAGAGATAACTAAAGTATTATGATCCATCGCAAGTACGGTGACGAATCTAAGAACTAGCATAGTGCAAAGGCTGGACAACCTGTACAGGAGGATGCGTCAGGCGAAGGAGATTTTGTAAACATTAGCCATGACTCTAAAGGAGGTGGATGCCAAAATTTTCGGTAAACTCGAGAGGACCCAATAGGAGTGGACCAAGGATTTAGCCCATAGGGCTAGGGTAACTTCCATGCAACAAACCATAGACAACTTGACGGGTCAGCCCAAAGGTTTTGAACGGTGCGCTACAAGGCCTACTCCGAGGAGGCGGAAACCACATTGGGGGTGCTGTGAACCTCGCCCTTGTTCCACAAAAGCTTAACATCCCTGAAACAAAGCCCTACAATGGGGTTCAGAATGCCAAAGAAATGGAGAACTTCATCTTTAATATCGAACAGTACTTCGATACCGTGGGGGAGTTAGAAGAAGCAAAAATGTGATGTCATGTATCTTCAGGGTGATGCTAAACTCTAGTGATGGGTAAAATACGATGCCATCAGGGCTGGTGAAGATATTCTTGAGACATGTGTCGCGCCCCTTTTTCCCTTTTTGCATCAAAAAATCGGGTTTATGACATTTTGGTATAGGACAACTCATTCCTTTTGGGAATTGGGTTTTTCATTTGAAGAGTCGCCACCTAATGATTTAAGGTGCATTAGGACACCCATAAGGTTCACTTCTAAGTTTGTTTGATAACCAAAGATATGGTAATGGCTTGAAATTATCCTAAGGGGAAGGTGTTAGGCACCCCTCAGGATCCACTAGTGTAGTTCCCGGCCAGACAGTTTTTTGTGAATTTGAGCAGTTTAGCAAATAGACGAGTATAGGCTCAAATAGTAGGGAATTTCAGTTTAAACACATAAGAGTTTGAAAGAACAATTATTAAAAGACGAATTTTGAAAAAAAGTTGCAAATATAAAGAAAAGGGGTCTTATGTTTATTTATAATATGGATCACATCAATGCGATACCCGGTATAACACTTTTCAGAAGAAGGGATACACATGGTATTAGCGCACCGGTCATCATATCCATATCTACCCTTCCCACCCTGTTAAGGTATTAAAGCGCGGATTGGTCTCGACCACTATTGCATGCTATTACTCGTCCCATTCCTATCAGTCCCGAAGGAACTTAGGACTACTATTCCTAAAGGGGAGGGATATTAGGTTGACTTTTAGGTTTCAAAAGGTGAATAAAGCTAAGGCGACATACAAAAAATATATAGGATTGCACATTAGGGGGAAACATGTAAACAACTAAGAGGCTCATATATACCTCCTCGAGCAAAGCACATAAATAGCATGACTTAAATACAATCAGGGTCTGAATTTAAAGTACTAAGGCAAAGGGAGTTGTAATTGTTGAGGCAGACCATCTTATTACATAACTCAGATAAGAAGTCTGAATCAGGCCTGCTGCTGGTTGTAGTAGTTACTAATTAACAAAGGCGGATTTAATTTTTCTTGTTGTCACCTAAGGCTTGCCTAAGTGTGTTTGGTGAGATCCTATAAACATTGATGCCTATTACTAATTAGGAGTGTAGAAAAACAGTGACAGTTTTAAAACGAGCGATTTGAGATCCTATAGGCATGCTTTCTAAACCGTATTAATAAAAGGAGAGTAGGTTGTTTAAAAACAGTACGAGTTAAACTGATTTTAAATTAGACTGGTTTCGGATCCTATAGGCATGATATCTATTATTGCTAATTTCTAATTCCTATAGACATAATATCTAGTTGAATGTGAAAAAAACAGGCAGGAATTACTTGAAATTCCTATAGGCATGATTTCTATGGAAAAACAAATACTGATTTTAACCTTATGGACATGATGTCTAATTATAGCCGTTTAGATCCTAAAAACATGGTGTATAAGTGTGGTAATAAGACATGCAGAATTTAAAACAAGTCTTATAGGCATGTTATCTAAATGTAGAGTTAAACATGCAGAATTTAAAACAGGTCCTATAGGCTTGTTATCTAAATGCAGAGTTAAATATGCAGAATTTAAAACAGGTCCTATAGGCATGTTTACTACCATTCTAATAGCTAAACATGCATAATTACCTATCCCTTTTTCACTAGCCAACCCCGATGTTTATTACAAATTATTACAAACCAAATAATGAATTACATCAGAAAATGTAAAAGAAGAAGTTACAACCAGAGGAAGAATGATTCTTGACTTTCTCTCCGAGTTGTGGAATAAACCACCTCAAGCACCACTTGTTTCAAAGCCTTTCTCAGACCTGGGTGTGTCAAAGTTCCCTAAGGGTCTCAAGGGACCTCGGGCAGCACTTACACCCAGGTTTGTATAACCAGATAGAGATGAGTGCAATGTGGAAGGGCCAGGCCTTATGTGTCCAAGTTCAGATGGAGCTCATGGGTCCCAAGGCAAGGCTCACACAAGAGGGGAAGAATCTAAGTTCTAAGAGTATAGTGGAAGTGCAGAAATAGAGATTTATTTAAAACTAGGTTAAGAATAATAAGGGGTAAGAGTGATTTGAAAACAGTAGTAGTAAAGCAGAATCAACAGTTGCACAAAGGGGTCTCGGGTTTGGGAATTCATTGCATGGAGCATATGACCCTAGGAGGAGTCAGGTTTGGACATACACAACAATAGATGATGCTGGTATGCCCATAAACCAGCCAAGGAATACAAACACATAAGGGGATATGGGGTTTGGGATTCATAAGTCAGTAAATCACATAATCAAGTGACTGACAAAGTACATACATAAGGGAACACATTAATTTAGAAGGGGAGGGTGCAGATTACATCATGCTTAGTAATGAAACTTGATTGCATAAGTATAAGTAGAAACAAGCAAGAGTGAAGGAAACAGCTAAAGAAACATGTTTTTGATGCTCGAAGCTAATTAGGACATACTAGTAAGAAGCAAATGCAAAAAGGAAACATAAGCAAATTTCCACAGCCTAGCCTTGGCTTTCAGCCGGCTAGACAAAGCAGTAAGCACAAGTAGTAAGAAAGAAAAGAGAGAGACAGTTTTGAGTAAAGTGTGTGTTTTGAACTTAGATGGTTCGTGTGTTTGAAAGAAAAAAGGATGCAGGGTATTTATAGCTTCTGAAAACGAGTGAAAAGTAAGGTATTAAGTACAGTTTTAATACAAATATGGAAACAATCAACAGTTATAATCAATTATACAAGTGATTCCCTTTAATTAAGGAATCACTGTTTAACGGGTAGTAACAGGTTCAAATAAGGAAAGAAATCAGTTTAGGAGTAGATTGATTATTGCCATAAAAGGGGTAGTAAAAGCATGCAGTGAACAATCAATTCTGAGTACGAAAATATGCTTATTTTTTGAAAAGATTCAGTAAGGTAAATATTACAGTAAAGGGAAAAGAATTAATCAATTTTAAACAGGCGAGTGAAATTAGGGTTCATAAAAGAAAAAGCTTTGGAATCAGTCACAAGATCAAGATCAATCAAGGAAGAAATATGCTTCTGCACTTCAGTATATAAACAGAGTGAACAGAGACATCAAACATGCGAGGCCAAGCCCATTGGCAAAAGAAGCAGCATACAATAGTAGCAGAAATAAGCATAAGGTTCAGTTGATAGTCAGGGCTCACACATATAGCCAAAGTGAAGAAGGGAGTCAAACAAGTAAAGGCCTCATAGTAACAGGTGAGGAAACCTTTTGAAAAGTTAGGGGTTCAAGTCGAGTTTAGAAGATAGTAAAACTCGAAATCAGATAAGTCACATAAAGAAGAGGGAGTCAGAAACAAAGAACTTTAATCGAATCAAGTGCATTCTCAAGCAAACAGTTTCAGACCAAGAAGACTTAGGGTTTTCAACAATAATCGAGTTTAAAAGCTGACAAACAAATAAGTCAAACAAGAACTTAACCAACAAGTACTCATCTAACAAACCGCTTCAGAACTTGAATGAGACCCAAAAGAAATTAGGGTTTTCAACATGCTAACTCAGATATAAGAACAACATGAGCAAAACATAGCAAAATCACAAACATGTTAAAATTAGAGAAGGGATTTTTGAAATAACTTAAAGGAAAACCCTAATCGAAAAATGAAGAGTCTTTTTGAAAGCAAAGTTAAAGAACCTTCGAGAAACACTTAAGAAAGTCATAGTAAGTACAGATCTAAAGAAGATGTGAGAGAAAGTTAAAAGATCTTAAAGATTAGGGTTTTGAAAAGCCCAGAAAAGATGAGAAAGGCCCTGAAAGTTACCGATCTAACCAGGAGAGTCAAGGATCTGACTCGAACGGCTATGGCTGGCCGGAGAAAGATCAAGGATGACCGGAGAAAAGCCACGAACTGAAATCAAACAATGACTGGACCAGATTCCCTCAAGGTCTGGCCATGAAACCACGGGAACAAACACCCAGGAGCCATAGGAGGCCACTACATGTCTCCAATGGCCATGGGAGGCCATGGGTTAGGCAAGGTTTAAGGTGGATTAGGGCGTAGTTTGATGGCGGCGGCTAGGGTTCGTAAGAGTTTCAGAGAGAGTTGAGAGAGAAGAGGGATTCAAAGGCGGTGGTGGGTGAATAATGAAGTTGGGTAATGGGTCGTTTGGAGTTAAAAAAGGAAAGGGAAGCCGGTGGCTGTTCATCTAAATGATCAACGGCTGGGATTAAAGGGGTTCGGTGGGGATCCTGGTTGGGTCGTGTCAATTGGGTTAGGGGGTCGGGTTTGAGTGTTAATTGGGCCAAAAGAATTGGGTTCAGATTGGGGTCAAATTAGGCTATAATTAAAATTAAATTGGGCTATCATTTGAATAGCCATTTTCCCCTTTTAAAATTATAAAAAATAGTAAATTAATTTTTGGAAATAAATTAAAAGTAATAAAATAATTTATGACATATAATTATCAATTTAAAAATACTGGACTTAATTTTCATGAATATAAACGCAATTAAATCCTTAAAGAGGCTAATATTGAAATTATGCAATTCAGCTTTAAAAAATACTAAATAAATTTGTAACAATATGCAAAAATTTCCTTAACTATATTTTAGAATAAATATAAAATTCCAACAAGTGAAGCACCAAAATGATAATTTTTGAAAATAATTATTGGGTTTTTATAGATAAAATAGAGAAATAAATTGGTTTAAATAACCTTTACAAATTAAGGAAAAATAACAAAACACTTGGACATACTTATAAATGCATACATATGCTATATTGAAGGTATTTCGCATATTGAAAATTATATAGGAAAAATTGGGTATCAACAGCTGCCCCTCTTTACCCGGAAAGGATGAAAGAGTTGTCGGGTAAAGATATGATGGCCAATTTTGACCGAACGAAACGATTTGAAGAAGTTAGGCCGCGCCCTGGCTTCTGAGCTACCTACATATCCCCGGTTTTTAGGAATCAGGCCATATGTAGTTCAAGATCTGTCGGCAGATTATGCTGATGGAGACTTTCCAAGAACGGATGCACTATCTAGGACAGGGTGAGTGGGCGGCTTGTGAGAATGGTTAAGGTTCGATATGGCTGCGGAAACTGGAGCGGGCTTGCTCCTGCTGGGATGGACGTTGCTCGCTAGTGTACCCGCAATTTGAAACAATACAAGCGTATATTGTGCATAAATCTAAACATGATGCAAATTCTCGTCGGACCATGAATGTTGTCTTCGGACAGTTAGGATGACGTCCTTAGACCATGATGTCTTGGGCCATGAAGTGTATGATAAAGGATTTGCAGGCCATGAAGTGATGCTCTCGGGCTATGAGGATGGTGCCTTCAAACCATGGTGCCTTTGAATAATGATATGCAAAAAATTAAAAAGGATCCTCAGGCTATGACATGGTGTTCTCGGGCTCTGAAGATGGTGCCTCCAAACAATGATGCCTTTGGATAATTTGGTGATCTTTCAGCCCACGCGATGCAGTATAAGGCGATCTTTCATCCAGGTAGATGCAGTATGGGGCAATCTTTCAGCCATGATATGTAGTATGAGGCGATCTTTCAACCAGACAGATACAGTATGAGGCAATTTTTCAGCTGTGAGATGCAGTATGTGGTGATCTTTCAGCCATGCAGATGCAATGTGCGACGTTCTTTTAGCCATGCGGATGCAGTGAGGCAGTGTTTAGCCTTATACAAGGATGAATGCAGTATTTAGCCTTATGTAATGCAAATGCAGATGAAGGCAGAGCTTAACCTCGGAAGGCAGAATGGTAGCCTTATGCAATGCAAAAATGCAGATGGACGTAGAGCTTAACCTCGGAAGGCAGAATGGTAGCCATATGCAATGCAAAAAATGTATATGGAGACATTATTTAGTCTCGGAAGGTAGAATGGTAGCCTTATGCAATGCAGAAATCAAATGGAGACAACGTTTAGTCTCGGAAGGCAGAACGGTAGCCTTATGAAATGCAAAACGCAGATAGAGATAGAGCTTAGTCTCAGACGACAGAATGACAGCCTTATGCAAGAAATAAATTGGCAGATGGTAGTAGAGCTTTATAGCTGATAGCAGATTGTGGCATTCTGATTGCCGGGTACATTGTGACATATAGAATATCACTGGTGTGTACGGATAGCAAATGTTGGTAAGTGGCAACGGTTCTGAGAATTGTATTCCTGAATAATGTTTGTCCCACGGGTGTATAGTATGTTTGATGATTTCGCAATCCAAGTGCCTGCATCCAAAGAAAAATCGTGAGTTTTGTAAAGGGAAGGTTAGTTTGTATCCCCGCTGGCTTTGCTTGACCTGTTCGGCTCTGATCTGGTGATACTGTATGTATCATTGGGGTAACATTGCTAAACAAAGCAATTTCAGTAATATGCATGATTTTGTAAAAATATGACATAATAATAATTTTTAGATGAACCCATGACTGTGACGTGGTTAGGGACATTGCAACATTTCTTGCTACGAAATTTTGAGGGTCCCCCTCAAAATTCTGCCCCAATTTAATGGGCTGATGCTCCTGACTATTGCTTGCGATGATCGACTGAAATTACTTTGGAATTTTGAGGGTCCTCCTCAAAATTTTGCCCCAGTTTCCAATTGCGGGGGGAAATAGAATTTTTATTGAATTGTGACCAAACCCATAGGGCTGCCTACGTATCCCCTCTTAAATAAGAATCAGGTCAGACGTAGTTCAAAATCCGTCATATAAGGGAAGCATAAAGATTACACATAGTAGCGCTTGACTGCATCTGAATTGATTGGTTTTGGCCAGAATTCTCTGTCCATTTCTACAAGTATGAGGGCTCCTCCTGTCAGAACCCGGTGAACCATGTATGGACCTTGCCAGTTGGGAGAGAATTTCCTTTTGGCTTCATCTTGATGCGGAAAAATTTTCTTTAACACCAGCTGCCCCAGTGTGAACTTTCTCGGCTTGACTCTTTTGTTGAAGGCTTTGGACATTCTGTTTTGATAGAGTTGACCATGGCAAACTGCATTCATTCTCTTTCCGTTGATAAGGGCTAGTTGCTCATAACAACTTTTCACCCATTTTGCATCGTCGAGCTCAGCTTCTTATATGATCCTTAGGGAAGGAATTTCTACCTCGGTGGGAATGACTGCCTCTGTACCATAAACCAACATATATGGGGTTGCCCCGGTTGATGTATGGATTGTGGTGCGATATCCCAATAGAGCAAATGATTACTTCTCGTGCCACTGTTTATGCCTCTCTATCATTTTCCTCAATATCTTCTTGATATTCTAGTTGGCGGCCTATAGGCTGTGGAATTCTTGTGTTTGATCTTGAAGGTTTCACACATAGCTTTCATCAAGTTACTGTTGAGGTTTGATCCATTATCAGTAATGATCGACTCTGGAATCCCAAATCGACAAACAATGCGGTCGCAGACAAAGTACACCACGACTTTCTTAGTCACTGCTCTGTAATATGACGCTTCGACCCATTTGGTGAAATAATCGATTGCTACTAGGATAAACCTATGCCCATTGGAAGCGGTAGGCTTGATTGGTCCAATGACATCAATTCCCCAAATGGCGAACGACCAAGGTGAGCTTGTTGCATTAAGCTCATTTGGAGGCACCTTTATCATGTCTGCATGTATCTGATAGCGGTGGCATTTTCGGACATACTGGATGCAGTCCGTTTCCATAGTCATCCAAAAGTAACCTGCCCAGAGTATCCTCTTTTCTAAGACAAAACCATTCATATGTGGGCTATAGGTCCCAACATGAATTCCTCTAGTAGCTTGGATGCTTCTTTTGAGTCGACACACCTTAATGGTCCCAAATTGGGAGTCCTCCTATACAGGATTCCTCCGATGTGAAAGAAATTGTTGGACAACCTCTGAAGTGTGCGTTTCTGAGTAGGATTTGCAAGTTTTGGGTACTTTCCTTTTGCCAAATATTCCTTAATATCATGAAACCAAGGCTTTTCGTCTGTTTCTTCTTCAACATGGGCATAGTAAGCTAGCTGATCATGGATCTTTATTGGAATAGGATCAATGAAATTTTTGTCTGGATGTTGTATCATAGACGACAGGGTAGCCAATGTGTCACTGAACTCGTTCTGGATTCTGGGAACATGTTGGAACTCAATTTTCGTGAACCTTTTCCTCAATTCCTGTACATGATGCAGATACGGGAGTATCTTGGAGTTCTTGGGTGCCCATTCTTCTCGCACTTGATGTATAAGCAGGTCTGAATCTCCAATTACTAACAGCTCTTGAATGTTCATGTCAATGGCCATTTTGAGCCCTAGGATGCAGGCTTCATACTCGGCCATATTGTTGGTGCATGGGAACCTGAGTTTGGCGGACACCAGATAATGCTGACCGGTTTCTGATACTAGGACTGCTCCTATGCCAACTCCTTTGAAGTTTGCCGCTCCATCGAAAAACATTCTCCAACTATCATAGGATTCTGCAACTTCTTATCCTATGAATGATACCTCTTTGTTGGGAAAATACATTTTCAGGGGTTCGTATTCTCCATCCACGGGATTCTCCGCAAGGTGGTCTACCAGTGCTTGTCCCTTGACCGCTTTCTGAGTTACGTACACAATGTTGAACTCGCTCAACAGGATCTGCCACTTGGCTAGCTTGCCAGTGGGAATGGGCTTTGGAAGATGTACTTCAGAAGATCCATCCTTAACATGAGATACGTAGTGTAGGCACAAAAATAATGCCTCAACTTCTGAGCTACCCAAGTCAAAGCACAACAGGTGCACTCTAACAGAGAATACCGGGCCTTGTACGGGATGAACTTCTTACTGAGATAATAGATGGCCTGCTCTTTCCTCCCCGTTTTATCATGCTGCCCCAGAACGCAACCAAAAGCCCCATCCAATACTGCAAGGTAGAGTAATAAGGGTCTACCTGGCTCGGGCGGCACAAGACTGGCGGTGTTGATAGGTACTCTTTGATTTTGTCGAAGGCCTTTTGGCAGTCATCAATCCATTTGGTAGTGGCGTCCTTCTTCAACATCTTAAAGATTGGCTCACAAATAACCTTAGACTATGTTGTGAATTGGCTGATGTAATTGAGCCTTCCCAAGAAGCTCATCACATCTATCTTATTCTTTGGCGGTGGAAATTCTTGAATGGCTTTGACTTTTGATGGATTCAGTTCTATTCCTCGGCGACTCACAATAAACCCAAGTAATTTCCTAGCAGGAACCCCAAATGCGCATTTTGCGGGGTTCAGTTTCAGGTTGTACCTTTGCAATCTATTGAAGAACTTCCTCAAATCTTCCATGTGATCAGTGGCCTTCTTGGACTTGATGATGAGATCATCTACATATACCTCAATCTCTTTGTGTATCATATCATGCAAAATGGTAGTCATGGCCCTCATGTAGGTGGTCCCTACATTCTTTAGGCCGAACGGTATGATCTTGTAACAGTACATTCCCCACGGCGTAATGAAACTCAGCATTTGTTTCATCATCCAGATCTGATGATAACTCGCGAAACAATCTACAAATGACTGCAGCTTGTGTTTGGCACAATTGTCAACAGGATGTGTATGTTCGACAAAGAGAAGTCATCTTTTAGACTAGCCCGGTTGAGATCCCGGTAGTAAACACAGACTCTGACCTTCCCATCCTTCTTTGGCACTGGCACGATGTTCGCTAGCCATGTTGGGTATTCTACTACCCTGAGAACCTTAGCTTTGACTTGCTTAGTGACTTCTTCCTTGATTTTCAAACTCATATCAGGCTTGAAATTTTTGAGCTTTTGCTTTACCGGAGGACATGTCGGATCGGTTGGCAGTTTGTGAGCCACAATAGACGTACTTAGACCAGTCATGTCATCATACAACTAGGCAAATATGTCCTCATATTCCTTTAGAAATTCTGTGTATTCCTTCTTTTCTGATGGTGATAAGTGGACACTGATTTGTGTTTCCTTAATGTTTTTTGCATCTCCCAAGTTAACAATTTCTATCTTGTCTAGGTTGGACCTAGGTCTGTTCTCAAAGTTCTCAATTTGTTTGACAATCTCATCTGGTATGTCATCTTCCTCTGAATCAATGTCCGTTTGTTGCGTTGTCTCATTTCATGTCACTGCATTGGTTCATTAAGATAAGTAATAGTAATGCTGTATAAGTAAAGTAATGAGAGAAAAATAACAATAAGTGTTGATTCATAAGAAAAGTCAAAATGCTTTGATAAATTGCATAACTATTTTGAAAATTGAAGATCTTATTGCGGGAATTAAAAATGCGAAAAGAAAATCATTTATTAAATAAAAATAGTGCATGGTGCTTGTTTTAGCCTTGCTACCCCGAGGCTCACCTGGCTCTGGTTGTCTTGATAGTCCAGTTATTGAGGCGTGCCCCTCTGCTCACAACATGTATGGAAGGGCCTTCCTCCCCCTCCTCCTCTAGAACAACACAACAATCCATGTTGTTGTCTTCCAGGAACAAGTTCTTCACCGCGACTAGGGCTTCTTCTTCCTCTGACCCATAAACAATGTCGGCCTGCTGGAAAGTCTGCTCCAAATGCGGTATTGGCTACTCCAGTGGGTAGTAAGGACCGCGCCATGGTGGTGACTAGTTGTTGAATTCTTCCCAGGTGTACTCATATCCCAGACCGAAAGTGGTGCCATGTTTCTTGAGCTTTATGGGCTTAGAGATTCCTTGGAGGTTCTTTCCGAGCAAGTTTGTACCCACTCCAGTTCAGCATACTATCAATTTTGTTATCCCACCATTTATCTTTGTCAATAGCATTTACACTTTCAATGTGGTGGTAAGTCTCTCCACCTAGCTTCCTTCTTCCTTCGATTGCCGGAATGGTCTGGCGACTGTATATAGGGTTGCTACCATCGCCGTGAATGATCACCTCTTGATGATTCCATTTGAATGTTACTGCTTGATGCAATGTTGATGCTACGACCCCAGCAGCATGAATCCATGGCCGTCCCAACAGCAGGTTGTAAGATGCCAACACGTCTATCACCTGGAAGTCGACATCGAACCATGTTGGTCCCATTTGAAAGCATAGGACAATCTCACCAATGGTGGACCTCTAAGAACCATCGAAGGCTTTCATATTGATTGATCCATACTTTATCTCGTGCAGTCCTTTACCCAACTTCTTGAGTGTTACCAATGGACAAATGTTGAGACTGGAACCTCCATCGATCAGGATTCTGGTGATAAAATAGTCCTCCATTGTACAGTGATGTGCAGTGCCTTGTTGTGCCCCAAACCTTCAGGTGGTAGCTCGTCCTCGTGAAAGTTAATCTTATGGCTCTCCAACACTTGTCCTACCATGTTGGCCATCTCCCCGCCAGTGATGTTGCTTGGTACATATGCTTCACTCAGCACCTTTAGCAGAGCATTCTTATGTGCCTCAGAATTTTGTAGCAAAGCAAGAATGGAGATTTGCGCTGGTGTTTTGTTCAACTGGTCAATGACCGAGTATTCCTTAGCCTGTATCTTTCTCCAAAGGTCATCTGGACCTGTCTCAATGATGGGTGGCCGGTTGGAGGCCTGCTTGCTTAACTCAGCTAGATGTTTAGGGGTATAGACTCTACCATTTCTTGTCATTCCCTGTGCTGCAATAGTCTCTTCGAACCTGACCTTGCCTTTCCTCCGTGCCTCGGTTGTATAGTCCCAAGGTATAGCCTTTGTAAGGAATGGTGTCATGGTCGACATCGCCACTGGGATCGGCGTGGCTACTGTTACTACTAACAGAGCATGTTCCTTGGGTGGTAAAACTGCAACTTCAAATGGTGTGGGTGCATTCGCCGGAGACACGAATTCGACCTTAATTGGTGTTGGTGTCTTTGCAGACGATGTCGCTTCAAATTCAAGTGGCATAGACATATTTAATCTAGCGTCCCCAGATGGTTGAATCTAGACTACGATTGGATTAAGAGTAACTATTGGCTGCTTTGGGTCATCACCTTCTACGATCAACCCTATTGATCCCTCAGGATCCCAATCATCCTCTATTTTAATCATGTTGATACCTCTACCCTTATGGTCTGGCAGAGGGTTGTTGCGGATATTTGGAGCGAGTTCCATTGCCACAATAATCTTGTTATCAATTAAAGTCTGGATCTTGTCTTTCAAAGAATGACATTCATCGATGGTGCGCCCTTTCATGCCGGAGTGGTCTGCACAAGATTTGTTTGGTTTAACCCACTGAGAAGGGTTCTCAGGGGTCGCAGCAGGGATAAGGGTGACATAACCAACAACTTTGATTCTCTCATACAACTGGTCAATAGGTTCAGCAATGGTTGTATATTGTTTTGTAGGTCTGCGATCAAAATTTTGTCGAGGTCTAGGGAAGCTTTGGCGTGTAGGAGGTGGTTGATAGTGGGATGGTTGAGTATTATAGGTTTGGTAGACATGAGCGGGTTGGGAATATCTGGGCAAAATAGGCTGATATGTGGGAGGTGGAGGTGATTGATAAGTGGGTGGTGGAGCTTGATAGGAAGGTGAGGGTGCTTGGTAGTTCGGAGTAGGCTGATATGTGAGTGGAGGTGTTGGGTAAGTTTGGTATTTGATAGGAGATTTGGTCCTTTGTGCAACCATCACGGTTCCTACGTCCCTTTTCTTGGACACACCACCGGACTGTAAAGCCTTATTTGTAGCTTGCAAGGCCTCAAAGTTAGTAACCATACCACTTTTGATACCTTCTTCGATTTTTTCACCCATTTTGATAATGACGGAAAATTTGTGTCTTTCAATCATCATTAGTCATTCATAGTTTGCGGGTCTTGGGCCCGGACAAAGAATTTATTCATCTGTTCCTCCTCTAGGGCAGGCTTGACCTTAGCAACTTCGGACCTCCAGCGAGTAGCATACTCGCAAAATGTTTCTGTAGGCTTCTTCTTTAGATTCTGAATATAGAACACATCCAGCACATTCTCTATGTTAAACCTGAACCTGTCCATAAAGTTGGACGCCATGCCTACCCAGCTTGACCACTTCTTTGGATCTTGGCTGATGTACCAAGACAACGCATCTCCTTTCAAACTCCTCATGAACAACTTCATGTGGATTCTTTCGACTTTCCCTACTCCAACCAGCTTGTCACAATACGTCCTTAAATGGACCCTTAGATCGCCTGTACCGTCAAACATTTCGAACTTCGGAGGTTTGTATCCCTCGAGCAGTTCGACATTGGGCTGTATGCAAAGATCTTCATAGTTCAGCCCCTCAATTCCCTTGCTTCCTTCCATGCCTTGAATCCGGCTAGTCAATTTCTTAAGTTCCTTTGCCAGGTTCCTG
Source organism: Nicotiana sylvestris (assembly GCF_000393655.2). Lineage (NCBI taxonomy): Eukaryota > Viridiplantae > Streptophyta > Magnoliopsida > Solanales > Solanaceae > Nicotiana > Nicotiana sylvestris. The sequence continues at coordinate 82,681,582 of NC_091060.1, forward strand.
ATGAGAAAATCTTTATCATTAGACTCGGGTATGCTTGAGAAAAGTTGGGTGGAGTGTGGCACGGTCTCCACGTAGATGGAAGTGTTATGGTGGGTGTGAAAGTGGTCATTTGTGGAGTTTTGGAGTTTTGGATGAGTAGCGGAGTGTTATTTGGGGTATGGAAGGTGTTGCATTGGGTCTTTGATGGAATAGTGTGAGGAGCGGGATGATTCTGTAGCTTTGGGATGTTTTGAGGTGGTGTAGGGTATTGAGTATTGGGAAAGGTGATGTCTGGGGTGCTAAGGGAAAATGTCAGGCTTGCCAGATTCCGAACCTGATCGAGCTCTTCTTGGAATTTCAACAGCTTTTGTTCAAGTTGGGATACATTCTCCTTAGGAACCTGAGTACCATAGCCATTGGTGGTCTTTACCCTATCAGTTGAATCTCCTTTTTGACGTTGTTCAAATCTTCCATGTTGCCTTTGTTCTTGTCTTTGACAGGACTAAGAGGAGGAGTGGGTGGAGGACCCCTGGATCTCGTGGAATAGGATGATGTTTCCAGATTGCACGAACTAACCTTTGGGGAGGGGAATAATAAAAACAAAATAAAAAGAAAAGGTAATCAAGCTAATGAGGATTATAGGAAGTATTGCAATATTTAAACACATAGTGCGGGAATGTAAATCGTGTCCTAATTTGGGGACCTCTTTGTGCCCGAGGTAGGCCTAGCGACAAATTGATTTGGAGAACTTAGGATACTAAATGCCTCATTTTATTGATAAAAATAGATGAATCCCAAACTGACACTAAATAAACAGGAAATGAAAATCACTAATGGCCATTGGCCTTATTACATTCATAAAGCGAAAAAGGCAAACTCCTATATACTTGGTCCCAGAAGGACCTTCCCCAGATTGAATGTTCTCGTTGATCAAATCCTCCAGTTTGCATAGGTTCACCGGTAAAAATGCCTTTGCCAAATGTTCTCCTTCATTTCCCTCAGCGTCTTGGCAATCGGCGACTCTCTTCCTCACCTTTCCTTCCAATTCCAACATGCTGTATTCCAGATATTCTAGCTTTTCGCTGGATTTGGTAGCCCTCTCTTTCAATTCATTGATTTGGTCATTTGACGGAAGATTCCTCCACCAGTCTAGCAAGAGTGAGGATGTGCTAACCATACCGAAGCTGGGGACCTCGTTCTTCATAATTCTGCAAGACAAATAAGGTTAGGCCCTTACCCCCACCAGACTCGACTATTTTATGTCAACAATTAGCATGAAACATTTAGTTCTCCAAATATAAGCGTTGCTATGGTATTTGTTTGGCACGAGTGGAGTATGACGTTGAGCATGATTATGCAATAATTAAAACATGTTGGCACGTATTTGGACATTAAGAAAGCGATAAATACAACAGTTTCATAATTTAAAGCGGTAATAAAGGAAAGAAACAAGAAGACATGTCAGTTTTACAATTGAAAAGGATATTAAATGCTTAAAGGAATTAAACAAGTAATTGCACATAAAGAGGTACAAATTCACAGACAATCTGAAGTGGTAAAAGCCTAAGATTCCCCAGCAGAGTCGCCATGCTGTCGCGCCCCCTTTTTCCCTTTTTGCATCAGAAAATCAGGTTTATGACATTTTGGTATAGGACAACTCATTCCTTTTGGGAATTGGGTTTTGCATTTGAAGAGTCGCCACCTAAAAATTTAAGGTGCATTGGGACACCCATAAGGTTCACTTCTAAGTTTGTTTGATAACCAGAGACAGGGTAATGGCTTGAAATTATCATAAGGGGAAGGTGTTAGGCACCCCTCAGGATCCACTAGTGTGGTTCCCGGCCATACAGTTTTTTGTGAATTTGATCAGTTTAGCAAATAGACGAGTATAATCTCAAATAGTAGGGGATTTCAGTTTAAACACATAGGAGTTTGAAAGAACAATTATTAAAAGACGAATTTTGAAAAGAATTTGCAAATGAAAAGAAAAGGGGTCCTAGGTTTATTTATAATATGGATCACATCAATGCGATACCCGGTATGACACTCCTCAGAAGAGGAGATACATGTGGTATTAGCGCACCGGTCATCATATCCATATCTACCCCTGATCCCCACAACTCAACCAACGACCACCACTATGCCCAAAATCCCAGAGTTTATCAAAGCAACCCTATATACGTGGAAACCTTACCCCACACTCCACAACAAACCCTATACATACTTGAATCTACCGAGAATGACCTGCTCATCAAGAACATGGCAGAAGAACTCAAGAAACTTACTAGTCGAGTCCAAGGTATTGAAGGCGTTAAAGGCATCGAAGGTTTGAATTATGAGGATTTGTGCATTTAGCCGGACGTAGAACTACCAGAGGGTTACAAACCTCCTAAGTTCGAAATGTTCGATGGGACAGGGATCCAAAGGTACACTTGAGAACATATTGTGACAAGCTCGTAAAGGTTGGTAAAGATGAAAGGATCCGCATGAAGTTGTTCATGAGGAGCCTCACTGGAGACGCCTTATCCTGGTACATCAGTCAAAACCCGAAGAAATGGGCTAACTGGGTAAGCTTTGCGTCAGATTTCATGGATCGGTTCAAGTTCAATATAGAAAATGCCTGCGAGTATGCCACTCGATGGAGATCAGAAGCCGCCAAAGTAAGGTCAACATTGGAGGAAGAACAAATGAATAAGTTCTTTGTCTGAGCTCAGGATCTGCAATATTATGAAAGGTTGATGGTTATCGAAAACCACAAGTTCTTTGATATCATCAAATTGGGAAAAAGAATAGAGGAAGGAATTAAAAGCGGAATGGTGACAAATTTTGAAGCACTCCAAGCTACAAACAAAGCCTTGCAGTCGAGAGGTATCTCTAAGAAGAAGGAAGTTGGCGCAGTAATGGTAGCCTAAGGTCTGAAGTCTCTCCTTACATACCAAACACCACCACCCACATATCAGCCTTCACCTCCCAAATACCAACAATCCACCGCCACTTACCATACTTATAACACTCAACCAACATATTACCACTCACCACCACCAGCCGGCCAAAACTACCAAAAACCCAGACCAAATTTTGACTGTAGACCACCTAGACAATACACTCCTATTGCTGAACCCATCGATCAGTTGTATGAGAGATTGAAAGATACCGGTTATGTCACTCCCATTCCCACCGTTTCCATGGAAACGCCTCTCAATGGGTTAATCCAAACAAGACATATGCCTATCACTTAGGTATGAAGGGTCATACTATTCATGAATGTCGCACTTTAAAGGATAAGATCTAGATGCTGATTGACACCAAGGTTATACAAGCAAAAAAGGCCGCACCCAATGTCCGCAACAATCCTCTCCCGGATCACAGGGGTGAGGGGTAAATGTGATCGAAACTGATGAAGAATGGGATTTAGAAGGATCAATTGGACTCATTCGTGAAAGGGGATGAACCTAAAAAACCTCCAGTCACTCTCACGCCTATTTTAGTGCAGATTCAATCACCAATTAAGGTTGAAATAGCCATGCCAACTACGTTTAAGGTTAAAGCAACAACGCCCTCAACTGTACCAACCCCGTTTGAGGTGGAAGTAACCACACCCTTTACTGTGATGGTAGCACCTAACCCTTATTATCACCCTAAAAGTTATACCCTGGGACTATAATGCAGAGGCGAGAAGGAAAGGAAAGGAGAAAATGGAAGAAACCAGTGCAGCACAAGGTATGAACATACCGGTAGGGTTTACATGACCGAACATTTGGGAGGGACAAGTAAAGAATCAACCTATCATTGAAACTGGCCCAAACGATCTTTGGAGAAAGGTGCAAGCAAGAGAGTATTTTGTGGTTGATCATCTGAACAAAACCCCTGCTCAGATATCCATTCTATCACTACTACAGAATTTTGAGGCGCATAGGAATGCATTGATTAAAGTATTGAATAAAGCTTATGTACCCAATAATATCACTAGTGGAGAAATGACTAATATGGTAGGGAACGTATTGGAAAGCCACAAGATCACTTTCCACGAAGAGGAACTGCAGCCTGGAGGATTGAGTCATAACAGAGCACTGTATATCACGGTATAATTTGAGGACAAATTCATCACCACGGTCCTGATAGATGGGGGTTCGAGTCTCAATATTTGTCCATTGACTACTTTGAAGAGTTTGGGTAATGGTTTGCATGAAATACGAGCAAGGACTATGAACGTGAAAGCATTCGATGGGTCCCAAAGGGCCACAATTGGGGAGATCAACCTATGTTTGCAGATGGGTCCGACTTGGTTTGACATTGAATTTAAAGTATTGGGCATATCCACCACATATAATCTGTTGTTGGGACGACCTTGGATACATGTTGTTGGGGCCGTAGCCTCAACTCTACATCAGGATGTGAAGTTTGAATGGAATCATCATGAAGTAATCATCCACGGGGACGGGAGTAATCCTATTTATACTAATCAAACTGCTTCGGTTGTCAAAAATAGAAGGAAGTTGGGTGGAGAAATGTACCATTGCATCGAGCGCATCAATGCAATTGAGAAAGATAAATGGTAGAGTAATAAGATTGAAAACATACTGTCATGGACAGGGCATGAACCTGGCAAGGGTCTTGGCAACAATCTCCAGAGGATCACCAAATCGATATAGATAAAGCATCACGTCACAACTTTGGCTTGGGTACGAATACACCTGGCACGAGTATCAGTATTGGTCGCCACTATCGTGTGGTCCTTATTACCTACTTGAACAACCAATACTGCATTTGCACCAGACATTTCAAAAGACTGACGTGACATGGGGATCTGAAGAAGATAAAGCTTTAGCTGGCCTGAGGAATCTATTTCTGGACGATGAAGACATGGATTGTAATGCAATAGTTGAGGAGGATGAGGAAGACTTTACAATTCAGACTATGGGAAAAGGAGCCATTCTCAAGAATTGGACTGCTGCACCATCTCGGGACCGTCAAGTTCTTAGGTATCCTAGCAATATCATGATCTATTTTTAAGAGCAATTTTAAGCATTTAAGACATTTTCAGTATTTCATTTTGAACGTACTTTGTTTTGAAATAATTGCTCGAGTCATCGAGCCGTATTTGTTTGATGTTTTCAAGATTTATCTAATGCATTGCTATTTTAGTATTAATCCTTTATATTTCCTCTCTACAATATTATTATTACTTATCCTGATAAACCGACATGTAACAATGCAACATAAGGATAGTGATTCAGAGGAAATAGAAGAAGAAGATATAATCACTGAGGAAATTGTCAAAGATGAGAAAAATTTGAGAACAAACCTAAGTCCAATTTGGAAGAAACCGAGATAGTCAATTTGGGAGATTCTAAAACAATCAGAGAAACTCACATAAGCATTCACCTGCCACCATCAGAGAAAGAAGAGTACACCCGTTTCCTGAAAGAATATGAAGATATCTTTGCATGGTCTTATGATGATATGACTGGTTTGAGCACGTCTATAGTGGCTCATAAGCTACCTACCAATCCTATGTGTCCACCTGTAAAGCAGAAGCTCAAAAAATTCAAACTAGATATGAGTTTGAAAATCAGAGAAGAAGTCACCAAGCAAATCAAAGCTAAGGTTCTTAGAGTGGTCGAATAACCTACCTGGTTGGCCAATATTGTGCCAGTTTCGAAGAAGGATGTGAAGATCAGAGTATGTGTCAATTATCGGGATTTAAATAAAGCAAGTGACAAAGATGATTTCCCATTACCCAATATACACATACTGATCGACAACTATGCCAAGCATGAACTACAATCCTTTGTGGATTGCTTCACGAGATACCATCAGATCTAGATGGATGAAGAAGATGTCGAGAAAACAACCTTTATCACTCCGTGGGAGATGTATTGTTATAAAATGATGTTGTTTGGCCTGAAGAATGCTAGAGCCACTTATATGAGAGCTATGACAACTATTTTTCATGACATGATTCACAAAAAAATAGAGGTATACGTGGATGACATCATCATTAAATCCAAAAGAAACTCAGATCATATAGCAAACTTGAGGAAATTCTATAATCGACTTCGAAGGTACAATCTGAAACTGAATCCTGCAAAGTGTGCCTTCGGAGTCCCTGCTGGAAAATTTCTAGGCTTCATCATCAGTCGCCGAGGGATTGAACTAGACCCGTCAAAGGTCAAAGCTATCCAGGATTTGTCACCACCAAAGAACAAGAAAAATGTGATGATCTTCTTGGGGCATCTCAATTACATAAGCCACTTCATAGCACAATCGATCATGATCTGTGAGCCAATTTTCAAAATGCTGAAGAAAGATGCTGTAATAAGTTGGACTAAAGAATGTCAAAAAAAAATTCACAAAATCAAGGAGTAACTATCCACACCACCAGTCTTGGTCTCGCCGGAACCTAATAGACCTCTGCTATTCTATCTGTCCGTACTAGATGGAGTTTTTGGTTGTGTCTTGAGAAAACATGACAAGACGTGAAGAAAGGAACATGCCATATATCATCTAAGTAAGACGTTCACACCCTATGAAGCACGGTATTCTTTGTTGGAACGCACCTGCTGGGCCCTAACATGGATAGCTCAGAAATTGAGCACTACTTATGTGCGTACACTATATATCTCATATCAAGGATGGATCCTCTGAAATATATTTTCTAGAAACCAATGCCTACAGGGAAACTAGCAAAATGGCAGATATTGTTGAGTGAATTTGATATTGTCTATGTAACTTAGAAGGCAGTCAAAGGATAGGCTTTAGCAGATCATCTTGTGGAAAATCCTATATGAGGAGAATAAGAACCACTGAAAACGTAATTTCCCGATGAGGAAGTATCATTTGTAGGAGAATATATCACAGAAACCTACAACGGTTGGAGAATGTTCTTTGATGGGGCCGCAAATCTCAAAGGAGTGGTTTATTGAAGCTGTTTTGGTATTATAAATAGGTCAGCATTATCCGGTATCCGTGAAGCTCAAGTTTCTGTGCACCAACAAGATGGCGGAATACGAGGCTTGAATCTTGGGGCTCAATTTGGCCATTTTCATTAATATCCACGAATTGCTGGTAATTAGTGATTCAAACCTTCTGGTATATCAGGTTCTAGGAGAGTGGGCTACCAAGAATACCAAGATATTGCCATATTTGCACTATATGCAAGAGTTGATGAAAAGATTCATAAAGATAGAGTTCAAACATGTTTTGAGAATCCATAATGAGTTCGTAGATGCATTAGCCACTTTGTCCTCCATGATATAGCATCCAGATGAGAATTTCATCGACCCCATTCTAGTAAGAATCCACAATCAGCCAGCTTATTGCGCTCATGTTGAAGAAGAAAAAGATGGGAATCCATGGTTCCATGATATTAGGGAATACTTAGCAAAAGGAGAACACCCAGAGCATGCAAATCACACTCAAAAACGCACACTCCGAAGATTATCCAACCATTTCTTCCACATTAGAGGAATTCTGTATAGAAGAACTCTAGACCTAGGATTATTATGGTGCGTTGATGCCAATGAAGCTTCTAAATTGCTCGAAGAGATACATGCTGGAACTTGCAGACCACACATGAATGGTTTCGTTTTAGCCAAGAAGATATTGAGAGCAGGATATTTTTGGATGACTATGGAAATGGACTGCATCAGGTATGTCCAAAAGTGTCATTAGTGCCAAATACATGCAAATATGACATGAGTACCACCAAATGAACTCAATGCAACAAGTGCACCTTGGCCTTTTACCGCTTGGGGAATGGATGGCATCATTCAAATCGAGCCCGCCGCTTTGAACGAGCATAGGTTTATTTTAGTTGCCATAGACTACTTCACAAAATTGGTTGAGACTGCATCTTACAAGACTGTAACCAAGAAAGTCGTCATAGATTTTGTTACGCATCATATTGTTTGCCGATTCGAGGCACCAGAATCTATCACCGACAATGCTGCCAACCTCAAAAACGACTTAATGAAAGTTATGTGTGAAACCTTCACAATCAAGCATAAGAATTCCACAGCATACCGACCTCAAATGAATGGAGTAATGGAAGCCTCCAACAAAAACATCAAGAAATTCTAATTAAAATGGTAGACAACCACAAGCGATGGCACGATAAATTACCATTTGCCTTATTAGGATATCATACCACAGTCTGCATATCAACCGTAGCAACTCCCTATATGTTGGTTTACGGTACTGAAGCTATCATTCCTGTCGAAATTGAAATTCCTTCTCTAAGAATTATACAAGAAGCAAAACTCAGTGATGCAGAATGGATACAAAGTCATTATGAACAATTAGCTCTTATTAACAGGAAAATAATGAATGCGGTATGCCATTATCAACTTTATCAAAACAGAATGTCTAGAGCTTTCAACAAAAGGGTTAGACCTAGATAGTTCGCACCGGGCCAGCTGGTACTACTGAACTACACTTGACCTGATTCCCGTTTAAGAAGGGATACGTAGGTAGCCCTGTGGGTTAGGTCACATCTTAATAAAATCTTCATTTTTCCCATGGTAAAAAACTGGGCAAAATTTTGAGGAGGATCCCCAAAATTCCGAAGCAAGTCCAGCCAGCTTCGTCATATGCCGAACGATCAAGGAATTGCTTATTAAACTACGACACAATTTTGACCCTCAAAATTCTAGTGCAGAGAAGTCGCAGTGTCTCTAAAGTGTCACAGTCATTGACTCATCTAATTTACGTGATATTGCATACTACTATATTTTTGAATAACTATATTTATCAAAGTACTTGCATATTTTTTAAAAACTTTATTTCTATGGCAGCCAGATGTTACCCAGGGTAACCCGAACAGGATCTCCAGAGCAAAGCAAAGCAAAACAAGCAGGCAAATGCATGAACCAACCTTCCCCGCAAAACTCACGATTTTTCTTTGGATGCAGGCACAACGAACATGACAGGAGTAGTCACATATATACACGTATCAAAATCACTATCTTCATAACAACAAGGCTATCAAACGCAAACATGTATCCAGATAAGAAAATACCATGCTATCACTCATTATCCTTCCCTTCCATGAGACTAAGCATTGTCTCCATTTTGCATGAGGCTAAGCCTTACCTCCCTAATTGCATAAGGCTAAGAACTGCCTTCCCCTGTATGAGACTAAGCATTGTCTCCTCTTCTTGCATGAGGCTAAGCCCTGCCTCCCTATTTTCATAAGGCTAAGCATTGCCTTCCGTTGCATGAGACTAAGCCCTATCTCCTTTAATTGCATAGGACTAAGAACTGTCTCTTGTTCTTGCATGAGGCAAAGCACTGCCTTCCATTGCATGAGACTAAGCTCTGTCTCCTTTAATTGAATGAGACTAAGCATTTTCTCCTCTTCTGCATGAGGCTAAGCATTGCCTCCCTAATTGCATAAGGCTAAGCACTACCTTTCCTTGCATCGAGACTAAGCCTTGTCTCCTCTTTTGCATGAGGCTAAGCATTGCCTCCCTAATTGCATAAGGCTAAGCACTGCCTTTCCTTGCATTGAGACTAAGCACTGTCTCCTAATTGCATGAGTTTAAGAACTCCCTTTATTGCATGAGGTTAAGCCATGCCTCCTCAATTGCATAAAGCTAAGCTCTGCCTTTCCTTGCGCGATGCTGAATGCTATGCTATTAGAAATCTAGCACTATTTTGCCTTCCCGGGGCTAAGCTCTTCCCCAATCTTATGCAATACTAAGATCTGTCTTGTTTCGCTTCTAATATGAACCAACGTCATGTCTTTGCATCTCATGGGCTGAAACACCACCATCTTAACCAAAGGCGTCATCCTCATAGCCTGAAGATACCATGTCATGGCCTGAGGATCTCTCAATATTTCACATCATTATTCAAAGGTGTCATGGTTTAGAGACACCATTCTCATGGCCCGAGAATATTATTTCATGGACTGCGAATTCCTTATCTCATGATTCATGACCCGGGACATCATGGTCTAAGGACATCATCCTCACCGTCCAAAGACAACCTTCATGGTCCAAAGGGAATTTGCATCATGTTTAAATTGTCTCAATAACCCATGTATATTTGCATGCATCGTGTTTTAAGTTTGCAGGTAATCTAGGAAGTAAACGTTCTTCAAGCGGGAGCAATCTTCACTCTGGTTTCCATTTACAACATTCATATCCTGCAATTATTTCAAACGTGACCGACTCCCATCAATTACTCACTTTTCTCTATGTCTATTTAGATACTTACTTTATAACACATCCGTTACGTTTCAAATTCACATTCATAATTCTGCTTAAATCCATTTGATACTAGCCTCCCAAAATAAAACCCTTTCCGGAACACACGACCATTCCTATAACAATTCCATAGGTTTCATTCATCGTTGGGCCCAAAACTACACATGGCCCGATTCCTATAAAACCAGGGATATGTAGGTAACTCGGGACTTTGCATTGGCAACCAGGCTAAAAGCCAAGGCCAGAAATTCTGGATTCTTGTTACTGTGGACTTTGTTCTTTCTTGTTTTTGGCTTAACTAGTGAGTTACTGAACCTTTGCAATTTCGTTCCTATGTATCTGCAACTTGCATATGTTTTTTCACTTTTGAAGTTCCTAGCTTAATGTGTTGTTGGGTTACTCTTGTGTGCAATTCTATTTGCTTTACCTCAGTTTTAGGTCTTTTTAACATTTGACTTCATAGTTTGAAGCATGCCTAAGCCTAATTCGAGTAGTCAAGATTCTCTTAATTTCGTTTAGCCAATGTGTTATGAACTACTGTTGTATGTGACCTTTGCACTTGTTAGCATCTCCTTGGTGTTTAATTCTACTTAAGGTTGTCCATTCTATTATTTGAATATGCCCCATCTGTATAATTTGGACTTTCTTTTAGTTGATTGGTCTATTAGGCCAAACTTGAATGCATACACTTACTATATGACATGAGCTTATCTTCCTTTTCTGTTATGAATCTCTATAATGGCAGTCTTGCATAGATAGTATGCTTAATTCTGTGTCAAGATCATGTTCTATCAACCATGACTAGTTCTCAGTTAATATACCCCTCAACATGTTTTGGCTCATTTGATTCACCAGTAGTTGTCATAATTTGTGCTTCCCTACTATGTCTAAATGTTGTTCTGCTGCCTGATGTGAAGTTAACATGATTGTCTTATGACACTGGGACATATACTTAGCATAATTTGGACCTCTAGGTTTTCACTTATTTGGTATTATGTATCTATGCATGATGATCTTTGTGAATCCTACAAACTGATTATTTTGCTAACTCTGGCAATATGTGACTGCCTATGTGCTAAGTATTGAACCTGCATCTAAGTCTTTACTAAGCTTGTTTTTTAAATCACGTGACTTGTTCGATTATCTGCTATATATGCTCAATTTGGTCATGTCTAGGTATCCCTCAATCCTTGTTTCTCAACCTTGGTCCATTCCCTTTAACTTGTTACCTGGGCTCTTTTGAGTTCTCATTCTTAGCTGGCTGAAAGCCAAGGCTACCTAAGTTCTATCATTGACCCGCCTAGTGTGAGCACTTCTCGGGGTCTAATTGAGACCCTTGTGAACTCTGACATACTAGGACTTGGCCCTTAGTCTATCCCTGAATCTCTTCTATTAACCTCCCTAGTGTGAGCACTGCCTTGGGTTCTTGAAGCCCTTAGGAACTCTGACACACTAGGGTCCAAGGTTCTTTGCCATCTTGTCCTAATTGCTCAATTCTGTCCCATTTTCACCTACTAAATAAGCCAATGGGCTTGTGTACATGGCTATTTCTTTGAATCTTTTATGGATACTGGGTTTTGGATATGAAAACTATTTTATGGGCTGTTGTGAACTATCTGGGCTTGAAATCGAAGGCCTGGCTTTGCCGGGTATACTTTGGGCCTGTCTTAGGCCCACTTTAGCTATTTTGTAATTTTGTAATTCATTTTATTCATTGGGCCTGTAATAATGATGTAATAACAATTGGGGTGTTAGTAAAATTGGGGAAATGGGTTTAATCTAGTGCTTGCATGAAACAGGCAGAAATCCCGCCTATTTGTATTTAATTGCTTAATCATATTCTGCTTAGCTATGTGTTAGATAACCTACCTATAGGACTTTAATATTCAATTCGTTCAACATGTTCTGATCCATATGTTTTATTAGATACCATGCTTATAGGAAACTAAAGGACCAATGTCTCAACGTGCGTTACAACATATTCATTAGGTGCTATGGGATTTTGTTAATTCACATGCAATTTAGAAATTATGCCTATAGGGTTAATTGGTTAACATGTTGTTGTTCATGTAATAAACATGCCTATAGGATCTAAAATCAGTCTTGATTATTGATTATCCTGCTCGTTTCCTTTAAGTATGAATGCTGAACTTTCAACACTGTATCATTGCCACTATTAGGAAACATGCCTATAGGATATAACTAAGCAATTCTAAATATTCCCCTGTAGTTTCCCCTGCCAATTACTGCATAAATCACTGTCACACCTCCCTTTTTCTACACCCGCAAGGGCGTAAGGGGAGTTTTCCAATTAAAGAACAATCAAAACGGGATTTATTATTTAATTCAGAGTCTCCACTTGAGAGATTTATAGTGTCCCAAGTCACCAGTTGAATCCCGAATCGAGGAAAAGATTGACTCTGTATTACAGTCCGCGAACCAGAAATCCGGATAAGGAATTCTGTTAACCCGGGAGAAGGTGTTAGGCATTACCGAGTTCTGTGGTACTAGCATGGTCGCTCAACTGTCATATTCAACTTATTTATCTGATTTTAATACATGTTGAACCTATGTGCAAATTTTAACTTCAACCGCTTTTTATTTATTTTTAAAGGAAAATTGCAACGTCATTAAAACAAGTCTTGAACCACATCACATAAATGCACCCGTGGTTTTTGACATATTTTAACATTGTTGAGATTTGGATTTGAGTCACATAAATGCGCACCCGAGTTTAGGAAGGTAACATTATTAAAATACGCGCCTAAAGAGACTAGCGCGTTATTACTTTAGGGAAAAACCGTGAAATTCGCTAAACGGCCCATCCCGAAATCTAAGTATTTTTATATATACATTTAATGAGGGCCCCGTAATTTATTTGTTTGTTTAGCGAGGCTCATCTCATTTTTATCATTCAAAAGGAAAACCTAAAAGCTACGGGATTTTTTTTACTTGTCTCTCTAAAATAAAGCAAAAGGGTCTAATTAATTAACATGACTTAAGAAACCCGTTTTAAAAATTTAAGACCCAAATAAGCACAAGGGCAGGCCATTCACAGGCCTGGGCCCAAGTCCAAATGAATTTAATGTGAAACAGGGCCTGGGCCACCTTGTTCACACGTTGAAGCCCAAACCGCCTAAATATAGGCTCTCAGCCCCTTTTCGACAAAATGAACCACAACTCCAATTTAAACAAGACTAAACACTTGCTGGAATTTTAGTTTCCACTTTTAATAATTCGTACCCAGACAAGATTAAACGCAAAGACTGGATTGAGTAAAATGCTCATGAGGTAACCTCAAGTATATGAACTACCACCCTGATTACATAGTTTGGCTATTTACATCCTTTATGTTCCCGCACACTCAGCTAGTATTTTAATCAAACTTAACTACTACTGAAATAGTTTCTTAAAATGACTTTATTGCAACTATATTACTTACTAGAATAACTTCATGAAGCAACCTGAAATGACCATTGGAGTTAACCTTAGCTAGTTAAGACATTGCTCTACTGAACATAAGTATAACTGAATGCTTAGCTAAGAGTATTCACACAAGTCTGAGAAAACCAAATACTCACAGTCCAAATACGGTTCAGTATGAATCAGCTGGTCTAAGTATTTCAGAAATGGTTCTAATTATACAGTCCTTAATACAATACAAATTAGATGAACTAAATATGTATACTACTCAACAGATGATCAAATACAGCCATATGCATTCCAAACGAGCATGGCTCTGGAAATATGGTTTCATTTCATTTAAATCTGTAGTTACATCAAGATGAGTTCAAATTGTGTACCTGGAAATCAGAAATCAACAAGAAGTAGAAGCAGTTAGCTCAGTAGGGCAGTCAACAACTATTAGGAATTTCACACAGCCACAACACAGCTATTCTTCAACCCAAGAATGATTTAATGACCCAAAAACCAAACAGAAACCAAAAGATTGACCCACAGTAGTACCCAAACAAACCAAATGAACTCAAAGAGACGACCAAAACCACTTGAAACTTTCAATAGGCTAAAGTTCAATCAGAAACCACTTCAGCTAGACTCAAAGTCACTCAAGATCAGTCTAGTGTATTTGAATTAGGAAAATGAAATCACTGAAGCAGGAAAAGAATTTCAATGACACAGTGAGACTTCTCAGTATTTCTGTCTGTTCTTTTCAAGCTTAAAACTCTCCAAACTGATCCCTAAGAGACTGACTGACTCTCCAGTATTTTAAGTGTTTTGAAACTCTCAGATTGCTTAAAGAAGAACTGGCTTAAAGTGTTTTCTCACCAGCTGATTTCTTCAGGACTGGTGAAACTCCCAAGAACTCTCTCTATTTATCTAACACTGACCCAAAAACTAATCTATCATCTTTCTTCTCTTAGGTCTTCCCCTTTTAAAGACCAATGTTTAAACTCTTTTTTATTCAAATTTTGCACTTTTCAGCCTGTTTATTCCCTCCCATGTGTGCCCCTTTAACTTTTTATCATTACCCCCATACCAATATGTTGTGTTCCCCACTAATTATTAAACAAATGCATTATTTTAATGGTACATTAGTACTTAGTGGACAGAACACTCATACTACCCATTTCTTCAAGTTTTCAATTCCCAAATTACCCCCTGGAACCCCTGTGATTACTATCCTAACTTAACCCCCTTTAATTTGTGCTACATCTTTAAGCTATAACCAATTCTTAAAGAAGAAACCTAATCACTGATTAACTAAAGCTGAATTTAACCACAAGTTCAATTCCATCGGACTCCAAACTCAAACAGAACCACAGTCAGATTCAAACCACTAAACTCACACAACAATTGAACTCAGATCAGAACGAACAATATTGTAACCAAGATGAAGGGTTTAAGGATTCAGGGAATAGACTAACACAATTCTACACTAAACCTAAATACGACCGGATGAAACTGTAAATACATTGAATGAACAACTAAATTCATACGCCAAGTCACGTCACAGAGTAGGGGACCAAACATCACATAAAAATGAAACAATTTGGCATAACAGCAAACGATTTGACCAGAACTACTGAACTACAATTAAACCGGATTAATCGACGAAACTATTTAACCATATGTTGACTGATAGAAGAAAACTGGACCAAGAAAAAGTCCGATGGAGAAGAAATAAAGGAAAGTTATTGAAAAAGATAGAACTATAACGAAACTTAATCAGACAAACCATGAAACAACAAAAGAAAAAGTAAAGAAAAATAAATACCTTAGAATTTCAGTCCGAGTTCCCATTTGTTTTAATTGAAACTCCCACTTGTGTTTGAAGCCGAGACGGACCTTAATCGAGTGTTCTCGACTGAGAACACATGAGTAAGGTCGACCACGACCTCAATTCTTTCCCTTTAGGGTTCGCTCTTTCGTTTTGAGATTCGACCAACTCCGCTGTGATTCGCGCAAAACTAGTAGGGGACTTGGGACGATGGTGGTCTAGTGGTGAAAAAGTGTGAGTTTGGTGGCCATTGAACGGATTAGGGTTTGGTTCCATTATTCGATCTAAGATTCGAAGAGTCTAGTACTGATTCGAAGAAAACTGATTCGGGATTTGTAAAGAGGACGTCGTGGGGAGGCTGTGATGTAATTTTGGGGCTGTTTGGACCACTGGAACCGCCGTGAGGCGATTTTTGGTGGGCGGAGCACGGTGGTGAAGGGTGGCAGATGCATTTGGTCTCTGAGGTTTGGAGACGAAGAGGTGAGGGGGGGTTTGGCTTGGGGGGGGGGGGTATGGTTTTAGGAATATATAGTGGGGTGGGGATTTGATCTTGGCCATTCGATCATTCACGATCAACGGCCTGGATCACTTCACTAATGAGGAACAACATCGTTTGGTTTCAACTGGGGTTGGACCGGGTGGGGAACAGGTTTTGCGCTGATTTGGGGCGGGTATTGGGGTGGATTTTGCTTGGGCCTGGGTAAAATGAGAAATAGCCCAATGAAACTGTAAATACATTGAATGAACAACTAAATTCATACGCCAAGTCACGTCACAGAGTAGGGGACCAAACATCACATAAAAATGAAACAATTTGGCATAACAGCAAACGATTTGACCAGAACTACTGAACTACAATTAAACCGGATTAATCGACGAAACTATTTAACCATATGTTGACTGATAGAAGAATACTGGACCAAGAAAAAGTCCGATGGAGAAGAAATAAAGGAAAGTTATTGAAAAAGACAGAACTATAACGAAACTTAATCAGACAAACCATGAAACAACAAAAGAAAAAGTAAAGAAAAATAAATACCTTAGAATTTCAGTCCGAGTTCCCATTTGTTTTAATTGAAACTCCCACTTGTGTTTGAAGCCGAGACGGACCTTAATCGAGTGTTCTCGACTGAGAACACATGAGTAAGGTCGACCACGACCTCAATTCTTTCCCTTTAGGGTTCGCTCTTTCGTTTTGAGATTCGACCAACTCCGCTGTGATTCGCGCAAAACTAGTAGGGGACTTGGGACGATGGTGGTCTAGTGGTGAAAAAGTGTGAGTTTGGTGGCCATTGAACGGATTAGGGTTTGGTTCCATTATTCGATCTAAGATTCGAGTCTGGTACTGATTAGAAGAAAACTGATTCAGGATTTGGAAAGAGGACGTCGTGGGGAGGCTGTGACGTAATTTTGGGGCTATTTGGACCACCGGAACCGCCGTGAGGCGCTTTTTGGTGGGCGGAGCACGGTGGTGAAGGGTGGCAGATGCATTTGGTCTCTGAGGTTTGGAGACGAAGAGGTGAGGGGGGGTTTGGCTTGGGGGGGGGGTATGGTTTTAGGAATATATAGTAGGGTGGGGATTTGATCTTGGCCATTCGATCATTCACGATCAACGGCCTGGATCACTTAACTAATGAGGAACGCCATCGTTTGGTTTCAACTGGGGTTGGACCGGGTGGGGAACAGGTTTTGCGCTGATTTGGGGCGGGTATTGGGGTGGATTTTGCTTGGGCCTGGGTAAAATGAGAAATAGCCCAATAGATTTTGCCCCTCTTTTATTTAATCATTTCCATTTTCTTTTCTTCCAAAAATTTAAACTAAAACCCTAATTAAATTTTTTTAAAAAACCCTAATTAACTTTAAAAAGATTAATTAACTTTAAATAATACCTATCACAAATAATTAAATACCAAATTAAATTAAAATTAAAAGAAAAATCACAAAATTTGACATTAAACACTAAAATGCACAAATACATTATTTTTTTGGTGAAATTTTCATTTTTGTAAAACAACAATTTACTTAATTAATGTAAGAATGTAAAACTAAATTCTAAATGCAGATGCTATATTTTTTGTATTTTCAATGCATTAAAATGCATAAAATATGCAAACAATCCGGAAAATTGCACAGTAATTCCTAGAATAACACATAATTAAAGAAAAGGACCTAATTTTGAGAATTCTTTTGGTGTAATTCATGTGAGGCAAAAATCACGTGCTCACAGCTGCCCCTCTTTGTGCGGAAACTCGAAGAGTTTTCGTGCAAAGATAAAGTGAGCGGATACGAGCGATTTTTGCCCGTTCAAATACTCCGTGGGAAGCATTTTTTGAAAGATTTGACCGAACCTCTGCTTCAAAGGTTTCCTACATATCCTTGGCTATAAAGGAATCAGGTCAATGTAGTTCGGAAAGTTTCGGTAGCTGGGTCCAAGCGTGAAATGAGGTAAGTAGTGTAGGATGACAAATAATGTTTCAACTTCTGTGCCACCGAAGTTAGGGCGCAACATGTCCTTTCCAGATGAGTATACTTAACCTCATAAGCCGTGAACTTATTACTAAGATAGTAGATGGCATGTTCTTTCCTGCCGATGGCGTCATGCTGCCCTAGTACACAGCCAAATGAATTTTCCAGGACAGTCAAGTAAAGAATCAAAGGTCTCCCTAGTTCTGGAGGTACTAGCACAGGCGGGTTAGACAAGTATCCCTTTATCTCGTCGAATGCTTCTTGACACTCATTAGTCCACTTGACACCAACGTCCTTCTTCAGCAACTTGAAAATAGGCTCTCAAGTCGTCGTGAGCTGAGCGATAAACCTGCTGATATAGTTCAACCTTCCTAACAGACTCATCACTTCAGTCTTGTTCCTCGGAGGTGGAAATTCTTGTATGGTTTTGATCTTTGATGGGTCCAACTCGATGCCTCGCCGGTTTACTATGAATCCCAACAATTTTCTGGATGGAACACCAAATGCACACTTGGCGGGGTTAAGCTTGAGGTTGTACCTGCGAAGCCTCTGGAAGAATTTCCTCAAATCCCCGACGTGGTCGGCCTGATGTTTTGATTTTATGATCACATCATCTACGTATACCTCAATCTCCTTGTGTATCATATCATGAAATACAGTAGTCATCGCCCTCATATAAGTTGCCCCAGCATTCTTCAAACCAAATGGCATTACTGGGCAGCAATAAGTTCCCCATGGCGTGATGAACGCCGTTTTTTCTGCATCTTCTTCATCCATTAGAATCTGATGATACCCGACATAACAATCCACAAAAGATCCAATCTCACGCTTGGCACAATTATCGATCAAAATGTGTATATTGGGTAATGGGAAGGTATCCTTCGGACTTGGTTTGTTGAGATTGCGGTAATCAACGCATACTCTGATCTTGCCATCCTTCTTCGGTACGGGCACGACATTAGCCAACCAAACAGGATATCAGGTGACCCGAATAACCTTTGCATCCAACTGCTTGGTAACTTCTTCTTTAATCTTCACACTCATATCAGTTTTGAATTTCCTCAGCTTTTGCTTGACGGGGGGAAACGCCGGATCAGTGGGCAATCTGTGGACCACTAAATCAGTGCTTAAACCCGACATGTCGTCATATGACCACGCAAAAACATCTTTGTACTCGACGAGTGCTTTGATTAACTCCTCCCGAATTTTTGGCTCGAGGTGGACACTTATTTTAGTCTCTCGAACATTGTCTGTGTCCCCTTAATTGACGGCTTCTGTGTCATTCAGGTTGGGTTTGGTTTTTCTTCGAAGTGAATCAACTCCTTACTAATTTCTTCGAAGGCTTCATCCTCATCATCATATTCTGATTCGTAATCACAATCTACTTCTTGAACTAACATTTCGGAATCAGATTGATTTTTAAGACTGGGCTGAGGATTCCTTATGCATGCCATATCATTAGAACCAGCGTAAAAAGAACTGTATAGAGAAGAAAACAAAAGCAAAAAGGAAAACCATCAGGAATGATGAAGAAAGGGAAATTTTATTTCATCGAATGATAAAAGATAACAAGGTTTGCACACTCAAACAGACTGAAAAAATGAAATCTAGATTACAACCCTGGAATAATCCATACAAACTTAAAGGAAAATCAAAGCAAACTACCAAGACTCCTTCCGAGTAGGGAGAGGAGTAGCCTTCCAATTATTAAGCTTTGTTTTTGGCCCGACAAATTGCACTTCCGTGTTGCTAGAACCCTCTACAATTTCCACCATGTTCACACTGTCGAACAACTTCTCAAATCTTTCAATCAACTCCTTGTCAGGATTTATCACAGAACCAGGAATTGCTGTCACTGGGCGACTCCTTGTACCGGACTTGACAAATGATCTGGAAAGACGAGGGACCGGCTTTGGAAGGACCCATGTCCTCTATTTCAATTTCCTGGCTCTTTTTATGTCTGCGACTGTGGGCTTGAATCCCAGACCAAATGTTCCCAAGTTTTCAGGAAGAGACACGAGCTGTATGATGCCTTGCAACGCTGATCCCAAACCCTTTCCTGGTACAAAACTATTCTTCAACATTTCATACGCTACCATGACTGATGCGGCGTTTATCTTCGGATTTGGGATACATTTCCCCTCTGGAACTTTCTCGACTGACATTGCGTCAGAAACTTGGTAGACCCATGGTCCCTTGTCATCTTCCACCTCAATGAATGGCACGATGGTGTTGTTGTGAGCGCACAAATTATCTTCGCCGTGCACCACTATTTCTTGTATGTCCCATTCAAACTTGACCATCTGATGGAGTGTTGATGGCACCGCTTTAGCGGCGTGAATCCATGGTCGCCCTAATAGCAAATTGTAGGAAACAGCTATATCCAGCACTTGGAATTCCATTGTGAATTCCACTGGACCTATGGTTAGTTCCAGCATTATGTCCCCGACTGAGTCTTTGCATCCGCCGTCAAATCCCCGCACACAGATACTGTTCTTATGGATCCTCTCATCTTCTACTTTCATCTTGATTAGAGTGGAGAGAGGACAGATATTCGCGCTTGAACCATTGTCAACCAATACCCGGGTAACCACGACATCCTCACATTTCACTGTTAGGTAAAGGGCTTTGTTATGCTTAGTACCCTCTACCGGTAATTCATCATCGGAAAAAGTGACTCTGTTTATTCAAAAATCTTGTTGGGTATCTTTTACAGATGGTTTACTGAGATCTTGTCGGGAACATGAGCCTCA
The DNA here is from genome assembly GCF_000393655.2 of Nicotiana sylvestris. NCBI lineage: Eukaryota > Viridiplantae > Streptophyta > Magnoliopsida > Solanales > Solanaceae > Nicotiana > Nicotiana sylvestris. The sequence goes on from NC_091060.1 coordinate 82,702,230, forward strand.
TTCAAGATTTTCATCAGTGACTGACAGTGCTCATATGAATGGATTAGCAACGAGAGTAATGAGATCTGAGCGGGCGTTTTCCTCAACTGTTCTACAACAGAATAGTCATGCACTTTCATTTTTCTCAAAAAGTCCTCTGCCTCTTCTTTAGTTACAGCTTTCTTTACCGGCGTTGTATTATCTTTAGCTCTTCTTAACTCCTCGTGAGTAAAACACCTTCCTGAGCGAGTCAAACCTTGCGCTTCACAGAATTCTTCTCTGACTTCTTTCTCCTTGTAAATCACCGTCACCCATTCATAATTCCAAGGAACAGCCTTGCTGTTGATTACTGGAAGCTGAGTTACTGGTTTTATAATAACAGGCTCTGTGCGAGCACCCTTCACGACCACAATAGGTTTACTTGCAACCCCTGGCACTACCACTTTAGCTTTCTCTGGTTTCACTACAACAATGCTTGATGACCCTCTCTCGGCTACCACAGCTGGCTTATCATCTACCCCTCTCAACTGGGCCACTGATTTCCCACTGGTTACTTTTTCCTTTGAGCTGGTTTCGCTGGAACAGATCATCATTACCGTCTGTGAGGGCTTCCTGGGCTCCCCCTCTTTGTGTATCAACTCAATCATGTGCGTCTCATGGTGAGTTGGTAGTGGATTCTGATTGATATTTGGTACTTTTGGGGCTTGAACCTCGATCCGATGAGTATCAATAAGCTTTTGCACAACTATTTTTAGTTTCCAACACTTCTCTGTATCATGCCCAGGGGCCCCTGAACAGTACTCACAACTCACCGAGTGGTCAAGATTTCTAGGGGGAGGATTTGGCATTTTAGGCTCAATTGGATTCAACATGCCCAACTGCCTCAACCTGTGGAAAAGACTGGTATATGATTCCCCCAGTGGAGTGAAAGTCTTTTGCTTCTGTGACCTCTCATTCTTGAGGGCTTGGTTTGGTCGAAAACCTATCCCGGGGGGATTTCTGTAGGCCCTTGGGGGTGGATATGTGTTTTGTGGAGCTGGGTATGGATTTTGTGGAGCCGGCGTATGCGCGTGTGCCGGGGTTTGGGTATAGGCTTGTGCATGATGGACGAAAAAATGGGGATCTGGCGGTGGGTAGTAGTGCTGTGGAGGGCTATATGAAGTGTGGGGGTAATTTTGGTGGTAGGGTCGTGATTGGCTATAGTAGGGTGACGTGCCTCTAGATTCGAACCAGGCTCCGGACTCAACAGTCGTGACATATTATTTCTTCTTTTTCCCAAGTACACCCCTAGTGCCGCTTTGAATGGCCTGGGTGGTTGCCTTGATCGCTTAATAACTCATGATCTTGTTGGACTTAAGCCCCTCCTCGACCATGCCTCCCATTTTTACAACCTCATTAAAAGATTTGCCAATTGCGGACACTAGATGACCAAAGTAGGTCGGCTCCAAAGCCTGCAAAAAGTAATCAACCATCTCGCTCTCTTTCATTGGGGGATCTACCCTTGCTGCTTGCTCCCTCCACCGGAAACCATATTCTCTAAAGCTTTCACTGTGCTTCTTTTCCAGTTTGGTCAGGGATAGTCGGTCCGGAATGATCTCAAGATTATATTGAAAGTGACATGCGAATGCTTGGGCCAAATCGTCCCATGTGTACCACCTGCCATGATCTTGTCTGGTGTACCATTCTAACGCCGATCCACTCAAACTTTGGCTGAAATACGGTAATTCATCCCTTCCGCCTGCTCCCCTCATCTTGCTACAAAAACCTCTCTGATGAGCCACCGGATCACCGTGTCCGTTGTACAAGTTGAATTTGGGCATTTTGAACCCCACCGGTAGTTGTACATTTGGTAACAAACACAAGTCTTTGTAAGCTACACTTACCTGACCTCCTAACCCTCTCATATCCCTGAAGGATTGTTCTATGCTTTTCATTTTTCTGAACATCTCTTCCTGTTCAGGATTTCTTACCGGTTTTTCTGCTTTCCCTGGTAGGTCAGAATGTGGATCATATGGATAGGTTTCGGGCGCTTTGAAGGTAAGCTCCAGGGGATAATACTGGTTGTCCTAAGCTTGGAACACAGGTTCACTCGGGGATTTATGGAGTGCATCTGGTGGAGATGCCACAAAGACAGGGGTGATTGGCGGAGGAGGGTATGGAATTGATTTTGGTGGTGGAGCTTGTGGCATATGGGAAGTAGTGCCATGGTAGTGTTGATAAATGGGAAAACCTGGATCGGTGGCAGGATGATCCTGAGACTGAGCTAATGGTGGGGTAAAAGCAGGGTTAGCAGGGTAAGCTGGCAGTGATTGCCCTTTGGACCAGGCCTAGTACATTTCGGCCATATGTTGCTTAAGCTTGAGCATCTCCTCTTTCATTTTATTGACGTCCAACTCCTCTACTTCAACACTAGTGTCGACATCTGGGATAGACATGATTTCCGGTATTGGTCCCTTCGATCTGGTTTGGTAATGATAATGTGCCAGTATCCTCTAATTAAACTAACTGCTTGAATTCTCTAGAAAACAACAAACTTGTTAGTTTTTAGAGTTTAACACATATGCAATTACACGTTGGGATGCAATGCACCTAGGCAATTAACCATTTCTATCATGCATTTGCTTCGGTTGCGTGCGTCATTCCGGCCTCTCACAATTGTGCCTCTTCTTTTAAACTTTCTTTATTCTATCCTTCTTTATTTTTCCTTTTCCCTTTTAGTGGTGGTCGAATCCTATAGAGATTGCCTACGTATCATGTCCCTACATGAATCAGACCGTGCGTAGTTCTGTCTGATAAAACAAACTTCTTTTGAAAACAAGACTCTTTTTTATTGGCAAATAAAACTATTTTTCATAAACAAAACTTTTTTTTTGTTTTTCTCTTTTTTTTTCTTTTTCATTTTTTTTCATTTTCTCAAAAATTCGGCAGAGTTTCGACACTATTTGGACATTGTTTTTTTTTCAAAATAGGCGATTAACTCTCTTTAACCCTCGTACCTCTATCCCTCTTTCCTCGAAATATTCAAAAGCCGGTCAGCATGCCAGTCCGAAGCAAACAAATGCACAAGTAGCAAGTAAGATGCATCAGGATGGTCTTTTGTCATTTTTGGTACACCTGTCCTAGACAGACCCAACCCCTGTGTTGAGCCTCCAAAGTTAAATGCACGTGATGAAAACAAACGTTCCTACTCGAGATCCGGCATGAAGCTAAGTTATTCTAGGTTCATAACCTGGGTATTTGTTCTAGACTGTGTACCCGAGCGGACAACTCGAGTCGAGGAGGAGGCTACGTACCGGGAACCAAAAGGCCATCCGGCTTAGTAACTTGTCCGAGCCTCTTTCTTATTTCAAGGTATGACACTAACAGAATAGGGAGTCCCGACCAGCGAGCACATCCCCAAAGATGAGAAGAGAAGGGTTTCGTAACAGTTTATATACAGTTCAGATAATATCAAAGCGGTAAAAGCATCAATTAGCACATTAGGCCCAAACATGTAACAAAATCAGATAAAGCCAAATATAACAATTTATCTAAGCTCAAATTCTGAACCCTGAACCATAGATTCTGGGTTCAGATCCCCAGCAGAGTCGCCAGAGCTGTCACACCTCCTTTTTCCTACACCCGCAAAGGCGTAAGGAGAGTTTTTCAAATTAAAGGACAATCGAAATGGGACTTATTATTTAATTCAGAGTCGCCACTTGGGAGATTTATGGTTTCCCAAGTCACCGGTTCAATCCCGAATCGAGGAAAAGATTGACTCTGTATTACAGTCCGCGAACTAGAAATCCGGATAAGGAATTCTGTTAACCCGGGAGAAGGTGTTAGGCATTCCCGAGTTTCATGGTTCTAGCACGGTCGCTCAACTGTCATATTCAGCTTATTTATCTGATTTTAATACATGTTGAACCTATGTGCAAATTTTAACTTCAACCGCTTTTTATTTATTTTTAAAGGAAAATTGCAACGTCATTAAAGCAAGTATTGAACCACGTCACATAAATGCACCCGTGGTTTTTGACATATTTTAAATTGTTGAGATTTGGATTTGAGTCACATAAATGCAAACCTGAGTTTAGGAAGGTAACATTATTAAAATACGCGCCTAAAGAGACTAGCGCGTTATTACTTTGGGGAAAAACCGTGAAATTCGCTAAACGGCCCATCCCGAAATCTAAGTATTTTTATATATACATTTAATGAGGGCCCCGAAATTTATTTGTTTGTTTAGCGAGGCTCATCTCATTTTTATCATTCAAAAGGCAAACCTAAAAGCTACGGTGATTTTTTTTTACTTGTCTCTTTAAAATAAAGCAAAAGGGTCTAATTAATTAACATGACTTAAGAAACCCGTTTTAAAAAATTAAGACTCAAATAAGCACAAGGGCAGGGCATTCACAGGCCTGGGCCCAAGTCCAAATGAATTTAATGTGAAACAGGACCTAGGCCACCTTGTTCACACGTTGAAGCCCAAACCGCCTAAATATTGGCTCTCAGCCCCTTTTCGACAAAATGAACCACAACTCCAATTTAAACAAGACTAAACACTTGCTGGAATTTTAGTTTCCACTTTTAATAATTCGCACCCCAGACAAGATTAAACGCAAAGACTGGATTGAGTAAAATGCTCATGAGGTAACCTCAAGTATATGAACTACCACCCTGATTACATAGTTTGGCTATTTACATCCTTTATGTTACCTAGCACACTCAGCTAGTATTTTAATCAAACTTAACTACTACTGAAATAGCTTCTTAAAATAACTTTATTGCAACTATATTACTTACTAGAATAGCTTCATGAAGCAACCTGAAATGACCACTGGAGTTAACCTTAGCTAGTTAAGACATTGCTCTACTGAACATAAGTATAACTGAATGCTTAACTAAGAGTATTCACACAAGTCTGAGAAAACCAAATACTCACAGTCCAAATACGGTTCAGTATGAATCAGCTGGTCTAAGTAGTTTAGAAATGGTTCTAATTATACAGTCCTTAATACAATATAAATTAGATGAACTAAATATGTATACTACTCAACAGATGATCAAATATAGCCATATGCATTCCAAATGAGCATGGCTCTGGAAATATGATTTCATTTCATTCAAATCTGCAGTTACATCAAGGTGAGTTCAAATTGTGTGACTGGAAATCAGAAATCAATAGGAAGTAGAAGCAGTTAGCTCAGCAGGGCAGTCAACAGTTATTAGGAATTTCACACAGCCACAACACAACTATTCTTCAACCCAGGAATGATTCAATGACCCAAAAACCAAACAGAAACCAAAAGATTGACCCACAGTAGTACCCAAACAAACCAAATGAACTCAAAGAGACGACCAGAACTACTTGAAACTTTCAATAGGCTAAAGTTCAATCAGTAACCACTTCAGCTGGACTCAAAGTCACTCAAGATCAATCTAGTGTATTTTAATTAGGAAAATGAAATCACTGAAGCAGGAAAAGAATTTCAATAACACAGTGAAACTTCTCAGTATTTCTCTCTATTCTTTTCAAGCTTAAAACTCTCCAAACTGATCCCTAAGAGACTGACTGAATCTCCAGTATTTTAAATATTTTCAAACTCTCAGATTGCTTAAAGAAGAACTGGCTTAAAATGTTTTCTCACCAGTTGATTTCTTCAGGACTGGTGAAACTCCCAAGAACTCTCTCTATTTCTCTAACACTGACCCAAAAACTAATCTCTCCTCTTTTCTTCTCTAGGTCTTCCCCTTTTAAAGACCAATGTTTAAACTCTTTTTTATTCAAATTTTGCACTTTTCAGCCTGTTTATTCCCTCTCATGTGCGCCCCTTTAACTTTTTATCATTACCCCCATACCAATATGTTGTGTTCCCCACTAATTATTAAACAAATGCATTATTTTAATGGTACATTAGTACTTAGTGGACAGAACACTCAGACTACCCATTTCTTCAAGTTTTTAATTCCCAAATTACCCCCTGGAACCCCTGTGATTACTATCCTAACTTAACCCCCTTTAATCTGTGCTACATCTTTCAGCTATAACCAATTCTTAAAGAAGAAACCTAATCACTGATTAACTAAAGCTGAATTTAACCACAAGTTCAATTCGATTGGACTCCAAACTCAAACAGAACCACAGTCAGATTCAAACCACTAAACTCACACAACAATTGAACTCAGATCAGAACGAACAGTATTGCAACCAAGATGAAGTGTTTAAGGATTCAGGGAATAGACTAACACAATTCTACACTAAACCAAAATATGAGCAGATGAAACTATAAATACATTGAATGAACAACTAAATTCATACGCCAAGTCACGTCACAGAGTAGGGGACTAAACATCACATAAAAATGAAACAACTTGGCATAACAACAAACGATTTGACCAGAACTACTGAACTACAATTAAACCGGATTAATCGACGAAACTATTTAACCATATGTTGACTGATAGAAGAAAACTGGACCAAGAAAAAGTCCGATGGAGAAGAAAGAAAGGAAAGTAATAGAAAAAGACAGAACTATAACGAAACTTAATCAGACAAACCATGAAACAACAAAAGAAAAAGTAAAGAAAAATAAATACCTTAGAATTTCAGTCCCATTTCCCATTTGTTTTAGTTGAAACTCCCACTTGTGTTTAAAGCCGAGACGGACCTTAATCGAGTGTTCTCGACTGAGAACACACGAATAAGGTCGACCACGACCTCAATTCTTTCCCTTTAGGGTTCGCTCTTTCGATTTGAGATTCGACCAACTCTGCTTTGATTCGCACAAAACTAGTAGGGGACTTGGGACGAGGGTGGTCTAGTGGTCTAAAGGTGTGAGTTTGGTGGCCATTGAACGAATTAGGGTTTGGTTCGATTCTTCGATCTAAGATTCGAAGCGTCTAGTATTGATTCAATGAAAACTGATTTGGGATTAGGAAAGAGGATGTCGTGGGGAGGCTGTGGTGTAATTTTGGGGCTGTTTGGACCACCGGAACCGCCGTGAGGCAATTTTCGGTGGGCGGAGCACGGTGGTGAAAGGTGGCAGATGCATTTGGTCTCTGAGGTTTGGAGACAAAGAGGTGAGGGGGGTTTGGCTTGGGGGGGGTATGGTTTTAGGAATATATAGTGGGGTGGGGATTTGATCTTGGCCGTTGGATCATTCACGATCAATGGCTTGGATCACTTCACTAATGAGGAACGACATCGTTTGGTTTGAACTGGGGCTGGACCGGGTGGGGAACGGGTTTTGGGCTGATTTGGGGCGGGTATTGGGGTGGATTTTGCTTGGGCCTGGGTAAAATGAGAAATAACCCAACAGATTTTGCCCCTCTTTTATTTAATCATTTTCATTTTCTTTTCTTCCAAAAATTAAAACTAAAGCCCTAATTAATTTTTTTTAAAAACCCTAATTAACTTTAAAAAGATTAATTAACTTTAAATAATACCTATAACAAATAATTAAATACCAAATTAAATTAAAATTAAAAGAAAATCACAAAATTTGACATTAAACACTAAAATGCACAAATACGTTATTTTTTTGTGAAATTTTCATTTTTGTAAAACAATAATTTACTTAATTAATGTAAGAATGTAAAACTAAATTCTAAATGCAGATGCTGTATTTTTTGTATTTTCAATGCATTAAAATGCATAAAATATGCAAACAATCCGGAAAATTGCACAGTAATTCCTAGAATAACACATAATTAAAGAAAATGACCTAATTTTGAGAATTCTTTTGGAGTAATTCATGTGAGGCAAAAATCACGTGCTCAAATCACCTAGATATCATGCCTATAGGTTTAACCACTTACAACCTATAATCAGTAGGCAACTACGTAGTCACTTAGAAATCGTATTAAAATGGTGTGTGCGGTGAAATCCGGGGGACCGATTTCCCATTGACATAATGCCTCGAAGAGTGACCCCGGAAACACGGGATCTCGGGTCAGTCGCTTCCCTTGAAACCTGTCAATGCCCTACCAAGAATAACATCGGCTGAAGCCCCGACAAACGCAGGAATCCCCCCGAGGAATGCACCCGGGGTCGATCAAATCTACTCAAGCGGCTCGACGTCAGCCCACATGCGACGTAAAGCTAACAGGCTGTCACATCTCATTCTCTTTTGTCATACTACACATCTTGTACTTAGTTTGGGTGTCCCCTTCCTATAAAAGGGGGGTCACCAACATCTTGTAAAGTAGCTCCAATCGTCCTACTCAAGGGCAATAATATCTTCTCTCTTCCTCTCTTCTCTAATTTGCTTATTCCCCTTGGCTCAAAGCCATTTATCTTCAATCATTCTTCTTGTTTATCACTTGATACTGGCTCGAGGCCGTCTCCGTGTTCATCGCCTCTTAACTTGTTCTTCATTATATAACTTAATATCGGCCGAAAGAGCCTTGTCTAATTATATCTTTAACTGTTATCCCATCCCCAGCTATCCTCGATAGTTCGAGATCGATACTAATGCCGACTCCGAGGTCCCATCGACCATCTCTGCATCCAGGCAATAGCCCCCACCTTTTGTTTGGTTACTACCTCTTTTTACCCCGTATTTCATCGTTAAACTTAGTATTTTTAGCATTAACTGCTCTAACAACTAGCTCGGGAATACATCACATATTTTTAAAATCCCATTTATAAATTTAATTGTTGTTACCATTTTCACGGTAAACAGTTTGGCACCCACCGTAGGGCTAAAAATAATAGTGATTATTTTCTTGCTGGTTTTCATTACACAAATACACATCAGCTTTCACACTTTTTCTTGTCCAAGATCCTTTGACTTCAGGCCAAAATGTCCGACTCAGTAAACGACGTTGCGAATGACAACCTCGAAAATCACGGGTAAAATGGCGTGACTGTCCCGGCCGCTTGAGCACCTCCGCGAAATCCTAATATCGTTCTCGGACCAATCCTAACGGACATAGATTCACAGGACGCACAATAAGACGATGAAACTTCCCACACCGACAGGAGCATATGGAACAATGACCAATAGGAAGCTTAAAAAAACCCGGCCCAGGAATAACAGGAAGTTTGTCTTCATGTTATTTTTGAAATGTTGCAAGCACAACAACTGGCCATTGCTCAGCAGCAAAGCCATCCGAGAACCCCCAGCACAGCGGCGCCAGAGATGCCCCCCCCCCCGCCGAGCGAGCACTTGAAAGGTCAAGCAACAACGGGTCAGTGGCTGACCCCGCCATCGTAAAAATGCTCGAGGACCTCACCAAAAGGATCGAATCAGGTGAGAGAATGATTGCAGCCAACTACAAAATAGTCGATACCTACAACTCCAGGGTCGATCAGATCCTAGGTGCGCCCCCCCCCCCCCCGTCCTCAAAGGTTTGGATTCAAAGAAGTTCATTCAGAGGCCGTTCCTCGAAGATTAGCCCCGAAGCCTATCCCGAAAAAATTGAGAATGCCAGAACTCCCCAAGTTCAATGGCACCCTCGACCCTAACGAACACGTCACTACATACACCTGCGCAATAAAAGGCAACGGCATAAAAAATGATGAGATCGAGTTCGTGTTGCTGAAACAATTTGGAGAAATGCTTTCAAAGGGGGCCATGATGTGGTACCATAACTTGGCTTCCAACTCCATAGATTCGTTCTCCATGCTAGCAAACTCCTTCGTAAAAGCACATGCCGGAGCCATCAAGGTAGCAACAAGGAAATCCGACATTTTCAAAATCAAGCAGAGAGAGAACGAGATGTTACGAGAATTCGTATCCCGCTTCTAGATGGAACAAATAGAGCTGCCACCAGTCTCCGATGACTGGGTGGCGCATGTAAGGCCCTATGAATTTCCTAATCAAAAACTCAAATCTCGTAGTGCCAAGTTATGATCATGTGTCAGAAATTGATATGTGCGTTAAAAAGTTAAGAAATTGTGTTTTCCAGAAAAGTGCAATTCTGCGGCCTAGAATGCGGTCGTATAACAGCTATGCGGACTGCATAGCCACCACAGAGTCAAGCAGTATGATGGTTAATTTTGAGGTCGACTATACGGCCAATTATGCGATCGCATACTCGATATGCGGGTGCATAGTCGTCGCATAATCCCCTTGGGATTTTTGGAAGGAGCAGTTCTGCGGTACATTATGCAACCGCAGAACAGGTATGCGGACCGCATTCTTGTTGCATACCCGGACAGTGTGTTCAGTTTTTGGGACCATTTTTGCGGTCCATTCTGTGGGCCGCATGTTCGTTATGCGATCGCAGATCTAAGTCGGGGCTCCTATTTTCTAATTTTTAAAACCCAACCCCATTCCATTAAAACACCCCATCCGACCTTCCCCATGTTATTTTTACTGAAAATAGAGTGAGAAGAGGAGTTCTAGAGAGAGAAGGAGTGACCTTCATCTAATCCCCACCCAACTCTTACCCCAAAAATTGTGGAGATTGTCAAGAGAGTTGCTAGGTCTTCACCCTAAAAAGGCAAGAACTTGTTCCATAATCTGTAATTTTGAACTTTCTATTTAAAATAAGTGATTAACAATTGAGTTCTTGGTAAAAATGGCTAATAATCTTGCATGCATAAGAGATACTAGGGTATGGGGAGGATGAGAACTAAAGAGACAACAATTGAAGTATAACATTGAGGAAATCTCTTTTAAAAAGGGACCTAAGATCACCATGCACACTTGGTGCTTGATAGTATACCTGAACGAGCTAAAATCTTAACCATGTCACTAATTCTTGGTTCGATTTGTTATTCTTATACTATAGATTGAAGTGCTAAGAGTCCCGGAATTTTGTAATAATTAAGGAATGCCTTATTGAGGTATGTATGGCTAAAACCCCGTCTTTTAGAAATTGAGCTTCATCAGCATTTGTGTGAATATGGTAAGATTAAAGCTGAATTGTTGCATTGCTTGTTATTTTACATGAATTGATGTTGTAATCGTATATGCGTGAAAGATGTGTCTCAATATGATCAACGTGCTATCTTGATAACTTGAAAAGGGCAAGTATATGGATTATGTATTGAAATGCTTGGACTTTAAATTTTGATTGAAGTTGCATCGTTGTGCCACCTACGGGAAGTCTTATCTACGCTTACAATTTAAATTGCTCTTCTGTGCACCTACTGTGCTAAATGGCAAAGCTAATGTTGAAATTGGGAACGATGTAAAAATGCGGCCTAGTGCAAAGGATAATGTGACAAGTTGTGGCCCTAAGTGCCTATGAAATAATATATGTGAAATGAAATGATTAATGCAAAGGGAACAATGCCTTGGAAAGGTGGCCTAACCGATCGGGCCGGGATCAGACTCTGATCAAGATAGCAGTGGTATTGTGAATGAATTCCGGAAAAAAATGAGATTGTGATTGAATTATATGCCTCAAATGAGGCAACCTAGCCGATTGGGTCGAGATCGGACTCCGCTCAAGATAGCGGTGGTATTGTGAACAATGATGAATAGTGTGAAATGCCCCAAACTAAAAGCTATGGAAAAATGAGGTGGAAGTTGTATGATTCTTTTATTTGATAATGTGGTGATCGTCTAAAGTTTTGAGTTATACTTGTGATTTCTTATTCTTGTATGAAAGTTCTTTCTAACTAGATGGTGTTTAGTTATACATACTAGTACTATTCCATGGTACTAATGTCCCTTTTGCTGGGGGTGCTACATTTTTAAATAAATGTAGGTGGCTCTTTAACATACAGTGCCGATAACGCGTAGCAGAGTGTCCCCCTCTCGAAGACTTGGTGAGCCCCTTTTTCCTTCAAGGGGTTATGTCGTACATCTTTTGTGGTAGACTTCCACTTTTGAGGTATAGCCGGGGCCTTGTCGCTGGCGTTGTCATAAGTCGTCTTTTGTATCCATAGAGGCTCCGTAGACGATGTGTGGGTTATGTATGGGTGTTGGATGGGTTAATGAGCTGTGTTATAACTCTATCCTCTAGTTTGTCTAAGCTATGACTATGTGAAATCTTGAAAGCTTAGCTATGGTTTACGATTTGTAATATAAAAAAATGAATTAAAAATGTTGAATGCTCGATTTTGCTATTGTCTAATTAATAGAAAGTCGAATTCCTTAATCATATTGAGTTGGGTAGCAAGTGTCATTAAGGCTTGCTCAGTTGGGTTCACTCGATTAAGCGGCAGTCGCGCCTCCCGAGGTTGGGGTGTGACAGTGCAGGCCTTCACCCAAGGCCTGAACGAACGAAGCTCGATGGCTTCAAAATAGCTGAAGCAGAATCTAATCGAATATCCAGCCGTGACCTGGTCGGACGTTCACAACCAATACCAGTCAAAGATCAGGGCCGAGGACGACCAGCTGGGAGCCCCTTCGGGCTCAGTATACCCAAACAGACTACTAGCAAAAGAGTCAAAACCAAGCAAAGAAAGGTACCAACCGTACCTTGAAGACAGAAGGAACGCCCCGAGGCGTAACCTACCCCGCAACGATCGGAGGATAGATCGAGGATAGGATCCTCGAGGGCTCGTCAACCGAACTAGGTTCGATCGGAACATGGTGCTGACAAACGCGCCCCACTTATCGGAATACAACTTCAGCGTCGATATATCAGACATCTTGTTCGCTATCGGCAAAATCAGGGACGCCAAGTGGCCCAAACCAATATAGTCAGACCCTTCATAGAGAAATTACAACTTAGTGTGTGAGTTTCACAACACACACGGTCACAGGACTGAGGATTGACATCAACTACGAGAAGAAGTGGCCCGACTACTCAACAAAGGGCATCTTCGGGAATTCCTTGGCGATCGGGTCAAAAATCAGTTTTGATACAGGGAGGCAACAAGGAAGAACGAGGCAAACGAACCGCAACACGTCATCCACATGATCAGAGGGGACGAAGATGCCCCGCAGGAACCCGTGATGAGGAGAACAAAAATATCCATTACCAGGAAAAAATGGACTCGGGGATATATCCCCGAAGACGCCCTCACGTTCAGCGAAGAAGATACCGAGGCCCTGTCTCAACCCCACAATTATGCCCTGGTAATCTCCTTTCTAGTAAATTCCTTTCAGATAAAACGTGTACTCGTGGATCCAGGTAGCTCAGCCAATATTATCAATTCGAGGGTGATAGAACAACTCAGACTGCTCGAACGGATCGTGCCCGCCACTCGGGTCCTCAATGGGTTCAAAATGGTGAGCAAAACAACGAAAGGAGAAATCGTCCTTCAGATTACCGTGGCCGGCACAACCTAAGAAACCAAATTCCATGTCATTGAGGGAGATACGACGTATAACTCCTTGTTTGGGCGACCGTAGATACACTACATGAGAGCAGTACCATCCACCCTCCACTAGATGATAAAATTCCCGACAAAGGATGGGGTCAAAACCATCATTGGGGAACAATGCGTGGCAAGGGAAATGTTTGCAATACACGACATGTTATTAGAACCCATACCCCCGCTCCCTATAAGCCAGCGAGCGAATCAGGTCTTAACCCAGGTCGGGTTTGACAACACAAAGTAGAAATCTGCATAGCATGTCCGCCCTCGGGAGGTCATAATAAGCCAATCTCAAGGCGCCACTAGCATATCTCGTTTCAAGGTACAACCATTCCTTTTGTTTCATTTCGGATTAAGAACTAACCCTCGTGCAGGCACTCGACCGGAGATACCAGAACGCTAACACTATCAAGAGGCCTCAAGACCCCCAAAAGTGCGCCTGTTGCACTCTTTTCCTTCGACCGAGTTCTTATCCCAAAAGATAAGGGTTTTTACCGGCAAGATTTTTAATGAGGCAACGTCTACGAATCTGCCTAAAGGGGAAACTCCATGAATTGCTCGAAGCCACCCTTACGTCCAACTTTCAAGCGGCGAGGGGCATTCCCCCTGGAAGTCACCCGATTCAAAGGAGGTGGGGAAATGCCAAGCAAATGTTCCTACAGGGAGACGATGTATCGGGCCAAACAGTCGATGTAATCAGACCCCGCCAAAGCGGGAGCATGTACTATTATATCGGGCAATCAAAAAATACCCCTTTTCCATGAAAAAAGAGAAAGGCTCCTTCTCGGAGTACGACAACGTGAAAATCATCGGAGCAACCAAACTCGACCTAAAAATAGATCGACTCAACACAACAACACGTGTATTGCGCCAATGGATCAGAGAATATCTTCCAATCATCTCATTATCCAAAAGGGAAAATCACAGTATACTCTCTATAGAAGCCTCTCCACCAAATACGTCCCGAGATACTCAGAGACTTAAATGATTCAGCGCCCACTCGACCCCAGGGTAGGAACCCCAGGCTCACAAAGCCCTCACAATGCAACTCTGAGTTTGCGAGAAGCAGACTTCAAGCTTAAACAAACTCGATGACTTGGAAACTATCGCCAATCATCGTACATTGGAAAATCCGAAATTGTAAGACCCTATCGGGCAGACTCGGCATAACAAGATCTATCTACATCACACAAACTGTAAGACCTCAATGGGCATGATAAACTGTAAGACCTCAATAGGATGGCAAACTCTAAGACCTCAATAGGCCTGAAAATCCCGAAGTTTAGGCTATACACCGCATTTGTAAGAATCCCTAAAGGGCATACCCTCGGTGTAGACGCCTAAACTATCACTTGGGATCAAAAATGGCTACAGCCAAACGCACATGATTACGGTCAAAACGGCTGATACAACAAAAATAATGCGACTCAGGGACGCCCGACTGTCGCTAAAAATTGCAGGCCACTACTTTGAATATACTTCGGAAAGAATCGGTTAAAACAAACTTCCCTTAACAGGCAAAAACGAGCTCCGACCATGTCGGCTCCAAATCGCAAGAGCGTCGATCTACTCGACTTATGAGCTATGAACCTTATGAGGTGCTCGAAACATTGCCGACAATGACTTGAAATCGAGGTTCCTCTGGAATCGACGATAGGTCAAGCAAAAATACTCTAAAAGACCGTAACGAGCGGAAACAAAGCCTACAAAAAAGCCCACGGGCAAAAACAACATAAGAGCCATTGTCGCCAACTAAGCAAGCCTACGGGCCTCATATCGAAAGGTCTCTACGAGCAAACATCGTAAGAGCCATTGTCGCCAGCTAAAATTCTTTTTGACAACTTGAGGATTAAAATGAGCTCGAATCGTAACCCGATTCGGAGAACGGATTCAAAATAGTTAACTATGCAAACCTTCGGGCCACATACTGAAAGGTCTCAACCCGCGCGCCCGTAAGGTCACTTCAACCTAAAACACAAAGGGCCATCATCATCCGCCCATGTAGGCAGGAAAGAGCTTGAGGGTCAATTGAAGCTCGAGTCACAATGCAACTCGGAGACTGGACCCAAAATGATTGGAACGGCAAATGTCCAGGGGCAGGAGATAAAAGAAAATACTACCTACCCGCACGGGCACAAAAAATGCAAGGATGAGGAGGCTCGAGCTGAAGCCTGACTCGGAGACTAAGCCTAAATTGCCAGGCCAAGTACCAAGGCCTCAGCACCTGCTTACATCAAGGATCACACTTAAGAGCCCCCGGAACTGTCCGATCAGTCCCGGACCTACGAAGATCCTACCGAACATCAAAACCAGCCCGCCCGGTCGAAAGCAATAACAAAGAAAAAGGTACAAAAGAGATAAAGCTTCACATTCCTTCTTATATATTACATGCGCAAAAAAGGCGCATTCTCCATCTACAGGCATATTCTGCGTATATCAGAAACAAAGCGACAAAGCGGCAAAATCTACACTCCGCACTAAAAGGGCTACAACTTGTCAAAATTCCCCCTCTGCAACTTCAGCAAGAAGTGACCAAGCGACAAGATTACTCCCCCTTACTCGAGCCAATTCCTCCGGGAAAATGGAGCCCCTTGCACCGACCTCCTCGAGTGCTTCTCTTAGGGATCTGCAACAAAAATATTCCTCGATCCCCTTCTCTCGGTCGAGGGTTCGCTTCAGCTCAGCTTGGGCATCAGCAGCACCCTTCATATGAATCATCATCTCCCAATCAACCTTCGTTCGGCTTAGTTCCACTTCGTCCCAAGCATCAATTATCTCAGCTCTAAAACTTCGAAAGATCAGATTCGAAGTTTACCAAATCATACCAGGTCGAACTTTGGCGCTGCCACAAGGAATTGGACCTCGAAGGCAAAGACCTTGGCCGAGGCATTCGTCCCCTCCGAAACTTGAGCCTGCACCCGAGCCCTTAGCTCCCCACAAACAACTCTGACGCGATTGATGTCGCCCTTAAGCCTTAAAGGTAGAAAGGGGTGAAGTGCCTACAAGAAGTCACCTGCTCCACTAAATATCTCTCGTAGTTTGGGCTACGATACGCCTCATATCGCCAATAATGCAGCTTATCTTCCTTCTCTTCGCTAAGGAGCCTAAGGGACTCACCCTCATCTAGAATTTTTTGAGGTAGGCCCCTTGACAAAGCAGCTCAGACCTAAGCTCGTCACAGGCCCACACGAGGAAGGTCCGATAGAGGGAGAAGAACTCGGGATACCATTCTCGAGACCCAAGACTCCACCAACTATCTCCATGCGATTCAGAGAACCCGATGGCCCGAGCCTATCAGATCAACTTAGGCTCGATCCGAAGTATAAAAACAGGCTCGGAAAGAAGCCATACCAATCAACAGAAGATAAAAAAAAATGCTTGCGTCCGAGCCAAGCATCAGCAGCTAACAACGGAGGAAGACATCCAAGGGCCTCGAAGGGCATGAGAACATACAAAAGCAAGGCACGAATTGAAAGTAAGAGTCAAGAAAAGGTATATTCATATTCATAAAGATCCATAAATAATGGCCCTCGAGGGGATCCTTACATATGGTTACAGAAGCCCGCAAGGGGATCATTACGCATAAAAGGAAATCCAAAGATATGTATACAACAAAAGCCTAAGAGTCTAGCCTAATTTTTATACGGCATCTCTGTCATCATCCCCTCAGGCATATGACCTCAAAGACAATATCTTCCAAGTCCGAGGCCCTCGAGGACCTCATCTCGATTCCTTAGAATGGCATCTTCAAAAGGAAGAGAGATGAGGGAAGGAGACGAGAATTGGCTGGGTGAAAAATCTGGTTGTCATGAACCCTGCCAGTATCAATCCCACCAAGCCACTTCTTGAGACGTTGCCTCAGCCTGGGAGACAATAGCCAGAGGGTACCGCTGCCACACCCCGCAGGCAATGCGTCGAGCCAATGGAGGAGGGTGAGCAACAGTGTATAATCTGAGCCCCCTCTTGAGCAGCGGTGCATAGTCCAAAAATACCCCTAAGGGTCGGAAGGACTCGGCCCTCTGCCTCATCACCCTGAGCTACTGCAACAACAACAACAATAACAACAGCAACAACAACAATATCACGGCGGCGCAACTCCGTCCAACCGAAAAGAGACCAAGAAAGGAGTCAAGGCGCATATGGTGTAAAATCTTGAAGCCTCACACCTCAAACATGGCATGATGGTAGAGATGCAAGACAGCAGGAAAGGAAGAAGAGATAAGAATCGAAGGGAGTTTGAATAAAAAAGCCAGCCACAAGGAGCCCCATTTATAGGGGAGACAAAGCAACCGGCGACGTCATTACCGCCCTCGAAAAACATAACGGCAGGCACAATCAATGCGTTCATAGAAGCTGAACACATAGCGACGGTACGATTCCAAAGAGCGAAGGGTCATAACCTTTCAGGTGATCCTGAAGAAGCGAAAAGGCGAAGCACCTCGATACCTGTCAAAGGAGAGCAGCATCATCGGCATGACGCTACTACAAGAGATCGGGAAATAATATGTCGATACCATTTCTTATCACTTCCCTCTAAGAAACGCGGAGACTATCTGTGTGCGGTGAAATCCAGGGGACCGATTTCCCCTTGACATAATGCTTCGAAGAGTGACCCCGGAAACACGAGATCTCGGGTCAGTCGCTTTCCTCGAAACCTGTCGATGCCCTGCCAAGAATAACATCGGCTGAAGCCCCGACAAACACAGGAATCCCCCTGAGGAATGCACCTAGGGTCGATCAAATCTACTCAAGCGGCTCGACGTCAACCCACATGCGACATAAAGCTAACAAGCTGTCACATCTCATTCTCTTTTGTCATACTACACATCTTGTACTTAGTTTGGGCGTCCCCTTCCTATAAAAGGAGGGTCACCAACATCTTGTAAAGCAGCTCCAATCATCCTACTCAAGGGCAATAATATCTTCTCTATTCCTCTGTTCCTAATTTGCTTATTCCCCTTGGCTCAAAGCCATTTATCTTCGGTCATTCTTCTTGTTTATCACTTGGTACTGGCTCGAGACCATCTCCGTATTCATCGCCTCTTAACTTGTTCTACATTATATAACTTAATATCAGCCGAAAGAGCCTTGTCTAATTATATCTTTAACTGTTATCCCATCCTCGTCTATCCCCGATAGTTCGAGATCAATACTAACACCGACCCTGAGGTCCCATCGGCCATATCTACATCCGGGCAACAGCCCCCACCTTTGGTTTGGTTACTGCCTCTTTTTACCCCACATTTCATTGTTAAACTTAGCATTCTAAGCATCAACTGCTCTAATAACTAGCACGGGAATAGATCACGTATTTTTAGAATCTCATTTACAATATTAATTGTTGTTACCATTTTTACGGTAAACAAATAGCTTTGCACATGAAAATGTTTGCGCGTTCAAAATCCAAAATCACATAGAAATCATGTCTATAGGATTCAATGACTTTAACTCGTCTCTACCTAGCTTGTTTGCGTGCATTTGTTGCCTAAGTAAGGAGGCTAACTTGAACCCTTTTTTGTTTATACATGAAAGTCCAACTTGTTTTGCATGTCGCCTAGTTTTCTCATTTTGAGCAGCCTAAGTTAAGTCAAAAACCACCCAAGATAGAGGTCCAAATGCCTCCTGGACTATAGGGATGGGATGGGTAGTGCACACATAAGGCACAGTTTAAAATCAACTAGAACACTTTAGGTAACAACTTAAAGATAGTAATCGGGTAGTAGGAGAAGATAGTATGTGCCCGCTGAATAATATGAGTAACAACCCATATGGAGGGAGTTACGAAGTATTATTTATGTTGGACGGGGTGATCCTTTAGGCTAAAAAACTTAGGACCCCCTCCCACCCTTTCTTTCTTTTCCCACTAGAATCAAAAAATAGTTGTACCTTCTGTTTAAAACATGTTCATAATAAACTTCTTAAATTTTTGTGCTCTCTTAGTTTATTTGATCACATAGACTAATTCATATAATTCGAGTTCGGTCGGGACCCATAATTGTGGACCTTGAAGAGTGCCTAACACCTTCTTTTTGAGGTAATTTCGAGCCCTTACTAGATCTTTGGTGACGCAAACTAGTCAAAAAGAGTTATTTACAAATAGATTCCCTAACGCACCTTAAACCCGTTAGGTGGAGACTCTCTCTTTTAACACCTTCCTTAAAAGAGTTGTCATGTGTCGAAACCCGATTTTGCGAGAAAAAGTGGCGCGACAACCTTTGCCCCGAAAGGGTAGAGAGGCTATTTCCGAAAGACCCTCGGCTCAAGAGGACAAAAAGACAGAAGGAGACAATATCAACATCACCATAGAAATCATAGAAAAATAGGAACAACATGAAATCAAGAATAAAGATGCAAAGAAAAAGCGATAGCTAGTAAATAGGTCCGGCACTAAAAAGCGAAATAGTAAGACATGGCATTGCCACTAGCTATCTTTGACAAAAACCCTACCAAAGTAGTCTAAAAATAGTACGAAGTAAGGCAAGACTCAACTACTTCCTAACCTACAACCCTAATACTCGACCTCCATATCTTCCTATCAAGTGCCATGTCCTCGTAAATCTGAAGCCTCGCCATGTCCTGCCTGATCAACTCTCCCCAATACTTCTTAGGCTGCCCTCTACCTCTGCTCGTGCCCTCCTCAGCCAGCCACTCACACCTCCTTACTGGAGCATCTGGGCTTCTCCTCTGTACATTCCCGAACCATCTAAGCCTCACTTCTTGCATCAATGAGATCCACGCACACCTTCTCTAATAAAATTATTAAAAAGGATCAAAGAAAGAGGAACTAGGTGAATTTTGCTCCTTTGGGGCTCCAATGTGTCTTGATGCCTCCAAAAGGTCAAATTCTCTTAAAATTAGGTTTAAAACCCATTTTATACAAGTTACAGAAGGATGTGTTAGACCAAAGAAACCCTCTTCAAGTTGCAGTATGGAAACTTTCAGATCAGGCGCCACAGAAGGCGCGGTGCACCAAACTAAGCGCTAGCATTCCCCACATTGTTATCTGCACAGGTAGCGCATTGGGTTGCCCTTGAGCCTACCTTTGTCATGTCTGTTTCCAGCGCCACGGGTCACGCATTGCGCTGGCCTGTGCACTGGAATTTCTTTATCCTCCATTTTGGCTCCAACTCATGCTCTTTATTTTATTTTACTTTCACTCTACTCCTACATAGTAAACCACTAAAATTAAGCTCGCGTCATATCAATATGCATTAAAATTAATAGTAGTATAGCAAAATTTGAGACAACTCGCATACATATATATATATATATATATATATATATATATATATATATATATATATAGCCGAACATCACTTAGTGCACTACTTTGAACACATGACCTTACTTTGTGTTGATTTTTCTTTTCCATGTACTCTCATCAAGTATTCAAGTGTCATAAGGCTATGATATGAGTTGAAATAGATTCAACAAATAATTAAGAGAGCAAATCTGATACAAAGTGATACATTAAAGACACAAATATACTCATGGTTTGTATAGGGTAAAATATATTTATATTAAATGATCGCATGAGGAAGTGACACGTGGAGCTGAAAGCAAAAGATAGTTGAATCCGAAGGCAAAGATCCTGTCTGTTACCAGAGAGAATGATACTCATAAAGATGAAGTAAATGCCCGCCACCTGGTAGCATTTAATGAGGAATATTCTACAGCATTAAGTATACGGCCGGTTACAAAGAATATGGCATTCAGCGCCTGTCATTATACATTCTTCAATGGCCCTCATAATTGACATTAAAGAGGGGCTTGATCCTAGGACCTTGTTCCCTAGGTGCAGCTATAAATATTGAACTCTATTATCTTTGTAAAGGAGACAAATGTTTTGGCAAATACACGCTACACTCTATCAAAGCTCAATAATTGTTATCTTCTTATTTACTGATATCGTTGTTATTGTCCCCAGAGACCTACTTCCGAAATTACTATTTCTGCTATTTTATCTCCATCTCTAGGCTAAGTATTACATTTTTGTCTAATTCATCTATTATTTCAGGATCAAATTAATTAACTTGCTTACAAACTATGTATAAATTCAATTGTACCGTTTTACGGGTAAACATGATTGTCCTTATAACATATCAGTTTTCTTCATCAACTTTGATCTCCTAAATCAGATCATCGAGGGAAATTGAATGTGTACGGTCATTTTAAACATGTCAATTAAAAATTACTTAACATAAAAGGCGATAACTTAAAAAAGGAAAATAAATACAAAATTGACAAAATAAAATCAATAAAACCTACTATAATATATTTGATTTGACTTGCTAATATAGTTGTTTACCCTCAAAATCGGATAATAATTGAATTTACAAGTGAATTTAAGGATACGTGGAACTAATTTGACACAAAGTTATAGATTGAATTATAAATAAAGAAAATGATAATAAATTAAATTCAAATCATGTTACTTGACCAGTTATAGCTTTGGGAAACAAATCTCACTCGGACATAATATGATCCAAATGATGTCAAATACTAAAGAACAATAGCTTTTAGAAAGAAAATAATATTATAATGCCTTTGGGATGCGTGTTACAGTGTATATTACAAAGAGTCAGACACCTTTTATATAATAGAGGAGTCCTACTTTAGATACCATTCTATAAAAGGTAAAAAATCTCATGATTTGCTAATTCATTGGTCTCTCATTGATACGTGTTGAGATTCCCGCCGTGATATTCGACCAGTTGCAGATATTTAAGCCTTCAATTATTCGATTTGATAATGTTTCCTCGAGCTTATTCAGAGTCAGGGTTGATTTTGGAGTCACGGGCTCGAATATCTTGAAGACGTATGTTTTGACTTCGTACTTTGGATCGATGGAACCCTGGGTCGATATTCAATCCATCACATTTCTGTCCCGATCTGTCATGCAATAGATGAGCCCAATTTCGGCCATATACAAATAGTCCCCTCATTTTTCGAAGTGTAAACGATGAGAAATGATATGAGCTTCTGATCCTAATCTCGATACTTTGCATCAGAAACGACAAAAATAGATGAAATGTCTTGTCAGTCACGTCTTAATGTCATTAAATGTGCGTCATTCGCTGGCGGCCACTAGAGACTTTGAACCGTCGTTTGAAAACTCTAAATACTCCATCCTTCATTCATTCAAACTTTACGTTTAAACCTCTTCTACTCTTGTTCTTAAAAAAAGTTTGCACTCCCTAACACTTGTACCAGATTTCTTGAGGGTTATGCAAGAACTTTTCGCTTGTCTTCACTCCAAACATTAAACATAACCTTTTAACCTCCTCTTCTTCATCCTTATTCAAAAGAAAAATGGCGAAGACTTCTAAGACAATTCCACAAAAAGAATCTACCTCTCCATTGTGGCCGGCCGGTAAGGAACCAACGGCGGAACCTCCCCCTAAAGTGTTTGTTCCTGGTGGGAGCTCGACCGATGCTGATTTCAAGGTTGAAAAAACTTCCTCGGTACCGGTCGATGCGAGCCAATCTCGAGATATATATGCTCGATCACCGACAGTCTCCTCTCCAAGGTCAAGGGGGATTGTAGCCGAGTTGATACGAACGTGGTGGTGCCACGCTTGAGGAAGTAATCACTACCCATGTGGAGGGTTTTTAAGTGTTTACACTTATCCCTTCACGTTGGGCCCCTTAACCCGGTCATCTTTGTAAGAGGTACGAGGTGACCCTCAGTCAAATTCATCCCTCTTTCTAGAGGATAGTAATTCTCTTCCGCTTCTTTGTAAACAAAATCGAGGGGTGTCCCTTTACCCTCAAACACCTCATACGCTTGTACAATCCCCGACTCTATCGAGGGGGATTAATTAAACTTTCCCATCGGGTCAGTAAGGCCCCATTCTCAAGTATAGACAAAGATCGGGACCGAGGCTAGTTGGGTCGATTCGTTCAAGCGAAGACCTCAGATTTAATCCCAATCGAGGACATGCCATTTCTCGAGAAATGGAACATAAAACGTAAGTATAACCTTGCCTTAAAGATTTCATTTATTGTTTTTTCCTTTTACTCCCTTCTTATCGACGTTTTGTGGTAAAGCTATTGCTCGGATGCCGGAAGCAATTCATCGACTCAAGGAGTGGGTCGAGGGCCTCATGTCACATAAACCCTATCTCGAGCGCGTATGGCGCAAACTATCAAATGGCCGGTGGGAGGCTCGTTCCCATGGTAAGTTTCTTTTTTCTGAGTTGATAATATTGGGTTTTTCCTCGTGCCGTTGAGTTCTTATTCATTCCATTTTCTTTTGTAGGTCTTCCCAAGGATGTTTCTATGAGGCCTCCATCCGGTGATGAGGATGTGCCTGTTGAGTTCCCTACTCTGAGGCAGGGTGATGAGAAGAAAAGGAAGAGGGTCTCGAGTTCTCCGAGCTCGAAAAAGAAAAGAACAAAAAGAAGTTTGATGTGTAAACCTAAGGGTAGCAACAATGCTCATGTTCCCTCTTTGGACTCACTCCAGCGGCTCAGGTATGAGTCAGAAGAAGAAGAAAACTCCAAAATAGTAGCCCGTGTGCGATCGGGGCTCGAGGTACAAGGGGCCCCCGAACTGGTGAGAGCTGAAACTAAATTGCCTCGAATCGGGGAGGTCGATGAGGGAGATTTAGCTGAATCTTCTGACCCAGAAGGAGGCGAGGCCACTTTTCCTCGAGATAGGGAGGCCGATCATGAGATCGTAGCCAGTTCTTCCCAGACAGCGGATAGTGCTCCGAAGGGTATACCTGGAGTGATAGACCTCTCCGGTTTACCATTATTTACTGAGTCTATGATTTTCGATGCTCAGGCACTGAAAAAACGACCCAATGAAAATCCACAATGGGCTATAGACTTCTTTAAAAACTTCTTTGATGACGTAGAATCAACCTCTACGGAGGACGTCACCGGGTTGGGTGATATACCAGTGCCGAAGAAGAGTCCATAATTGGGGATAAGTGGACTGTCTCGAGCCCGAAACTAGTCAACCAGTTCCCAGCCCTGAGTTTGAATCCTGACTAGAACCGGTCAATCATTATGTCCATTCTGGAAGATGCCCGTGTTCTTTTTACCTCCATATGGGTGGCCAGTTACTTCGGTGCTTGGTGACCGAGTAGGATTAGGCCAAGATGAACGAGGTGGAAGTGCCTTGTATGTTCAACGAAGCCCAACATGCATTAAATCGGGTAACCATAGATACCTCTTAATAATTCCCAGTGTGTACTTAGATTATTTTTTAGATGGTCGTAACTCCTCTCTCTGTGTTTGTAGGCTTCGGTCCTCCACCATCAGACGTTCTTCCAATATCGGGAAGAGCTGAACCAATATGAGACCAAGATCCGAGGGCTCACTAAGAAAAGATGTATACAAACTTCTAAGTGAGCAAAGAAAAGGGGAGCTAAGGGCCTCCAAGCTGAGTTACAGGTGTCTCGGAAAGAGCATGCTGACCTCGCTGAGCAAACAAGAAGAATATTTGAAGTTAGTGACGACGAATCAGACATGGTAACTAATAGTCCAAACCTGTAGGTCCAATAGAAGATTGAAAAGATTGGGCAACTTCGGGAAGAGGTAGATGCAGTAAAAGCTGAGGCCGAAGAATGGAAAAAGAACATGGACCGCCTGGCCTCAGAAAAGGAGACCGCTTGGGCCCAACTGACTTCGACTGAGGTCCAGCTCCGAGGCCAAAGTGATTAAGGACGATGTCGATGAGTTGGTGGCCATTTATAAGGCCGATGCCGAGGTGGCTCAGGTTAGAGCAAAAGACGTCATCGAGCATGCTAAATGTCAATCTCAAAGGGAGGCCATTGAGAAAATTTATGCTCAGGTTTCGACCTATCAGTTGAGATTGAGAACGCCAAGGAGCTCAAAGCTGAGGCTAAAAAGATGGCTTATCCCGAGGATGATAACGACTCTGAGGGTTTAAGCGAGTCCGAAGGTGGAGGAGATCCCAAGGGTGAAGATGTTGCCCCCGACGAGGACCAGACCACTTAGTCCTTTAGATGTTTTTGTTTTTTGTTTTTTGTATTTCTGTTAATGCCGTCAGGCCTTTAAAAAAATTCTCATAGGGCTGTTTGGCCCTTGTAAAAGAACTTTGATTATGAATATAAGGATTTTTTTCCCTTCAACATCTTTCAATTTTTCACTTTACCTTATGTACTTTTATTTGCAAAGATCTAAATGCCTTAGCATGAAATAGTTAGGTTTTGTTCATAAACTCAAGGAACCTTGCCTTTAAGGCATCGTGGGGGTTCAGTTTGACCGAAAATTTTCTTTCCCCCAAGTACTTAGGCTATTTTATATGTCATAGTCTGCCGAGGATAGCCTCTAGAACCGGTTATAAAAATTTGCTTTTTGAATGGCTTGTTTCTATTATGGGTCTCGGACGTCTCTGTGCCATGTTAATATGGCCATAGACTTTTAGTTTGGGTGTCGCCCAGTGGGCTTGCTTTCCCGAGTTATATGGGCTTTCCTAAGATAACAGTTCCCGAGTGGAGGTGGTCGTGGCCTTTTAAAATTCAGTGGTTTCCTAGTAGGTCTTATGTCCCCGAGGTCTAATAGCTCAGATCATCCGAGTTTGTCTCAAACGACATTCTCCGAGTGAGAGAGTGATTGTTCGATCTCAGGTAAAAGTGGCCCTTAGGCTCGTTAGCTTTAGGGGATCAGAGTAGGAAATTCATTAAGAAATGTAGAATAAACTTTTTAAAAGACAAGATGATTGCAATGAAGAGACTTCTTTTTATTCTTGTGCATAATAGTAATGTATGTGTACATGCTTTGTGGCAGGGCTCGAGCAATATATGCAGGCACAGTTTGTTTGACCGTTTGGCCCTTACCATAAATCTTACCTAATGAGACCCTTCCATTACGAAGTACTTTTCATTGCTAGAGTTGATATCCAAGGGTAATGCCCCCAGTATTCGATGTTTATCATAGAGAAAAGCTTTGGATAATGTTGATGGATCTTCAACATCGATTCATGACCGGCTTTATATTCTAAGTTAGAACAATCCACTGTTGCCTCATTAAAAACCTTGTAGAAAAACCCACTTGAGACAAAACCGGTTCATAGGAAAAAAAGTGCACCACATGCTTTCAGACCTAAAAATCTGTTCCACTTTTTGTTGGTTACCTGCAGGTGTTAGTTCATAAATATGTTAAAAGGAAATGAATGGGGTCATACCTTAGCGGTAATATCGTTTCAAGTGAATTATGTTCCAGTTATTCGGTGGTCTTTCACTATTCATTGCTCCGATCTTGTACGATCCTTTCCCGATGACCTCGAGAATTCGGTATGGTCCTTTCCAGTTCGGACCCAACTTCCCTTTGTTCAGATTTTGGATGTTTAGTGTGACCTTCCTTAGTACCAAGTCCCCGATATTGAAGTGTCGAAGATTGGCCCTTCGATTGTAATACCTCTCAATCCCCTGGGCGGTCAATCGGATGAGGGCGACTTCGTGCATTTGGTATAATAGCTCTAGGCTCGTACTCATGGCCTCTTCATTCGATTCCTTTGTTGCATATTGGAACCTGACACATGGTTTATCGACTTCGACCGGTATTAGAGCTTCGGCTCCATAAACCAGTGAGAACAGGGTGGCCCCGATACTAGACTTTGAGGTCGTGCGGTATGCCTATAGAACTTCGGGTAAGATTTCCTTCCATTTTCCTTTGGCAACGGTTAACCTTTTTTTGAGGTTTTGGAGTATGGTTTTGTTGTTTGATTCGGCTTGTCCGTTCCCACTAGGGTGATAAGGTGTTGACAGGATCCTTTTGATCTTATGATCCTCGAGAGACTTGGTCACTTTGATGCCGATAGAATGTTTCTCGTTGTCACATACGATTTCGGATGGCATTCCAAACTGATATATGATGTGGTCCCAAATGAAGTCGATGATTTCCTTCTTCCTGACCTTCTCGTATGCATGTGCTTCAACCCACTTAGCAAAATAGTGTGTCATAAATAATATAAATTGAGCCTTAATGGGTGCCCATAGAAGAGGGACAACGATGTCCATTCCCTACTTCATGAATGGCCACGGTGACAAGACTGAACGCAACAGTTCCCCGGGTTGGTGAATCATCGAAGAATGCCTTTGGCATTCATCACATTTTTTTACGAACTCCTTCGCATCTTTTTCCATGTCGATCCAGCAATAGCCGGCTATGATTACCTTTCGAACCAATTATTTGGCGCCTAAATGATTTCCGCAAGTGCCCTCGTGGACTTCCCTCAAAACGTACTCGATATCTCCCGGTCCCAGACATATTGCTAGTGGGCCATCGAACATTCTTCTGAACAAGGTTCCATTCTCGGACAAGCTGAATCGGGATGCCTTTGTGCGCATGGTCCTCAATTCTTTTGGATCTGAGGGCAGTTTTTGGTCTTCAAATACTCTACATATTTGTTTCTCCAATCTTAAGTTAAGCTTATAGAGTTTATTTCGGCGTGACCTTCTTCTACTACCAATCTCATAAGCTGTACAACTTCCCCCGAGTTGAGATCGTCGTCTTCGACCGAAGACCCTAAGTTCGCAAGGGCCGAACGATGAAGCCTCCTCCTCAGATAAAGATGTCTCCGACGCTACTCTCCCAGCAAGAACAACATCGGCCTCGCTATTTTGATCTCGAGGTACATGCTGCAAAGTCCACTCTTTGAACCGATGCAATGTTACCTGTAACTTATCTATGTACCTTTGCATTCATTGTTCTCTGACTTCCAACATTTCATTAACTTGGTTCACCACAAGGAAGGAGTCGCACTTAGCTTTGATCACCTACGCCCCCAAGCTTTTGGCCAGTTCAAGACTTGCAATCATGCCTCATTTCGGCCTCGTTGTTAGTCAATTTCATAGTTCTAATGGATTGTCTAACTACATTGCCTATGGGTGGCTTCAGTACAATGCCAAGTCCAGACCCCTTTGCGTTCGAGGCATCGTCTCTAAAGAGGGTCTAGATTCCCGAAGATGTCCCCGAGTTTACCAACAACTCTGTATCGACCTTGGGTACTAGGGCCGACGTAAAGTCGGCCACGAAATCTACCCTAAATTTCAGACTTAGTGGTTGTCTGGGGTCGATATTCAATATCGTACCAGCTGATTTCCAAGGCCTATTTGGCCAATTGTCCAGAGATTTCGGGTTTATGCATTTCGTTTCGCAACAGGTAAGTTTTCACAACACATATAGGATGGCACTGAAAATATGGTTTCAGTTTCCTAGAGGCGCTTAGCAAAGCGAGCGCCAATTTTTCTAGGTGAGGAAACCTAGTTTCGGCCTCACCTAGGGTCCTGCTAACATAATAGATTAGAAA
Source organism: Nicotiana sylvestris (assembly GCF_000393655.2). NCBI lineage: Eukaryota > Viridiplantae > Streptophyta > Magnoliopsida > Solanales > Solanaceae > Nicotiana > Nicotiana sylvestris. Next base: position 82,730,701 of record NC_091060.1, read on the forward strand.
TTGCATACCTTATTCTTCTCGAACTAGGACTCCACTTACTGCTATCTCAGATACTGCCAAGTACAGGTATAGTTGTTCGTCTACCTTCGGCGTATGGAGAAGTGGGGGGCTCGATAGATATTGTTTGAGTTCTTCCAAGGCTCGTTGGCATTCCCAGGTCTATGTGAAGTTGTTTTTCTTTTCAGTAACGAGAAAAATTAGTGGCTCTTATTGGAGGACCTCGAGATGAATCGCCCCAGGGCGGAAATGTGCCCGATTAGCCTTCGCACGGCCTTCACGTTGTCCACTTGATATCCTCAATAGCTTTGATTTTGTCACGGTTGATCTCAATTCCTCGGTTGGAAACCATAAACCCGAGAAATTTACCTGATCCGACTCCAAATGCACATTTCTTCGGATTCAACTTTATGTTTACTTCTTCAATATACTAAAGGTTTCCTGCAAATGATTTAATGGTTGTACTTTTAAAGGTTTCCTGCAAATGATTCAGCTTTATGTTGTACTTAAATATACTAAAGGTTTCCTGCAAATGATTTAATGGTTCTCTGCTCGCCTACTCGTAGGGATTTAACCAATATATCATCAGTGTAAACTTCTATGGATTTCCCTATTTATTCTTCGAACATTCGGTTTACTAGGCATTGGTAAGTGGCACCGGCATTTTTTAACCCAGATGGCATCAATTTATAACAATATGTGCCATATTTAGTGATAAAGGATGTCTTTCCTAATCATTCAGGTTCATCCGCATTTAGTCGTACACGGAGTAGGCATCGAGAAAACTAAGGATCTTGTGGCCAGCCGTGGTATCCATCAAGCGATCAATATTGGGCAAAGGGAAAGAGTTCTTGGGAAATGCCTTATTTAAATATTTATAATCTACACACATTCTCAATTTGTTTCCTTTTTAGGCACTACTACTATGTTTGCTAACCAATCTGAGTATTTGACTTCCCGAATGGACCCTATTTTAAAGAGTTTAGTTACCTCGCCCTTGATGAAAGCATGTTTGATCTCGGACTGGGGTCTCTTCTTCTGCTTGACCGGGTGGAATTTTGGATCCAGGCTCAGCTTGTGAGTGGTTATCTCCTATGGGATCCCTGTCATGTTGAGATGGGACCAAGCAAAACAATATATGTTAGCTATGAGAAATTGAATGAGTTTTTTTCTAAGCTCGGGTGTTAACCTCGTGCCCAGGTATACCTTCCGATCGGGTAGATGTTCGATCAGTGTGACTTGTTCCAGCTCTTCAACCATTGATTTTGTAGCATTAGAATCATCAGGGACTATAAAAGATCTGGGAACCCCATAATCATCGTCTTCATCGATCCCTTTTTTATCCAATTGGATCATGGCTGGTGTCGATAGTTGCTATTTAGTTTCCTACTTTGTATTCGAACTTGTTTCCTTTGATATCGCCAGTGTTGATGTCAGAATCACTTCTTTGACTACAAACATTTCCTGTGCGGCTGGTTGCTCCCCGTAAATTGTTTTAACCCCTCCTATTGTTTGGAATTTTAACACCTGGTGAAGAGTCGAGGGAACTACCCACATGTTGTTGATCCATGGCCTCCCAAGCAGGGTGTTGTACCTCATGTACCCCACACTCATGTAAAACTTGGTTTCTTGGATGGTCCCGAAGGCGTTTACTGGTATTTCTCCCTTAGTAGTTTCACAAGCCATGTTGAATCCGTTTAGCACTCGGGCTGCAGGCACAATTTGGTCTTGTAGGCTGAGTTGTTCTACGACCCTCGATCAAATGATGTTGTCTGAGCTACCTGGGTCAATTGACACATGTTTAACTCGATATTTATTTATTATTACAGATATTACCAGTGCATTGTTATGGGGCTGCATGATTCCTTCTATGCCCTTGTCGCTAAAAGATAAAGTTCCTTCTGGTATGTAATCTCGAGTCCGTTTCTCCCTTGTGATGGATACTTTGGTGTGCTTTAACATTGGACCTTGGGGAGCATTGACTCTTCTGATGATCATGTGGATGAAGTGATAAAGTTCTTCCTGCTTGGCTTGTTTATTAGAGTCCCTATTTCTGAAATGATTCTTGGCTCGGTCACACAGGAATTCTTGAAAATGTCCGTTGTTGAATAACCTGACTACCTCCTCCCTCAACTGTCGGCAATCCACTGTTCTGTGGCTGTGAATGTCGTGATATTTGCACATCTGGTTTGGATCCATTTGGGCTGGGTCAAATTGTAGAGGTCGAGGCCAATTGGTATCTTTGATGCATCCTATAGCCGATACGATGGCAGCAACATCGATGCTAAAGCTATATTATGATAACCTCGGTGCCTCTTTTGGTCCGATAGGCCTGTCGAAACCATTCTTGCTCATGAGTCCCTAGTTGCTCTGGCCTCAGTAATTTCTTCTTTCATTTCTTATAGAACTCCGTCCGAACCCATTGCTTCTTCGATCCTCATTGTACGGCTGATACCGATCTCTGTTCGACCTTAGTTCACGACCAATATCTCTTTTGACTCTATCGATAGGTCTAACAGGATAAAAGGACCCGGAAGGAGCCCCTAGTTGATCATCTTCAACTCTGATTTTTGATTGATATCGGTTATGCACATCAGCCCAAGTGACAGCCGGATACTCTATTAGATTCTGTTTTAACTGCTGTGAAGCCACCGAACTTCGAATATTGAGTCCTTGGGTAAAAGCTTGAACGGCCCAATCATCAGCGACTTGTGGCAGATCCATCTGTTCTATTTGGAACCGAGATACAAATTCTTTGAGCATTTCATTATCATTTTGCCTTACTTTAAAGAGGTCCAATTTCTTGGTGTCGACCTTAATAGCCCCGACGTGTGCTTTCACAAAGAGTCTGCAAGCATAGCAAATGAGTTAATAGAATTAGAGGGTAAGTTGTGATACTATATCATGGCTCCCTTTGACATGGTTTCTCCGAATTTCTTCAGCAAGACAGAATCGATTTCATCATCCTCCAAGTCATTTCCTTTGATGGCACATGTGTATGAAGTGACATGCTCGTTTTGGTCGGTTGTTCCATTGTACTTAGGAATCTCGGGCATGCGGAATTGTTTAGGGATCAGCTTTGGAGCCGCACTAGGAAGGAAAGGTTTCTGCACAAACTTCTTGGAATCCAAGACTTTCGATATCGGTGGTGCTCTCGGGATCTGGTCGACCCAAGAATTGTATGTTTCCACCTTTTTGTCATTTGCTTCGATTTTCTTCTCCCCTGATTCTATTCGTTTTGTCAGCTCCTCGAGCATTTTTATGATCTCGGGGTTATTACCAAATTTGTTCCTTCTCTACCTTTCTGCGATCGGTTCCTACCTGTGAGTGATCTATCGAGATGGGTCGGGCTCGATCCTGCTCGGTACGCGTCTTTATTTTTGTAACTGGGCTATTGCCGCGTGTTGAGCCTGTAACTTTTCGAAGATCATCCGTAGATTGACCCTATCTCCTCTATTTTTTTGAGTATTCTGTGTTGTCGATCGGGCTCCACCACGGATGCTATTCTCGGGGTCAGCAGGGAGGTTTGCGTCGATAGCCATGTGCGAATTAGCATCTAATAGGCCCGCAATTGGACTTTCGACGGGATCAACGGGCGGTACCTCGTTACCAGGCGCTATGTTATTGTTCTCACCGTGGTGACCAGATTCATTGTCAATAGGTAGAGGTGCTAACTATGAGTTTGATATTTTGAGCTTAAGCCTGAAATTAGAGACACTTCAAAGAACAAGTGTAAAATAGTCTATGTTATGAAAATTTGAATCAAATAACCACTATTATCCTTAGCCCCATGGTGGGCGCCAAACTGTTTACCCTCAAAATCGGATAACAATTGAATTTATAAGTGATTTTAAGGATACGTGAATTAATTTGACACAAAGTGAGAGATTGAATTATAAATAAAGCAAACGATAATAAAGTAAATTCAAACTGTGTGACTTGACCAGCTATAGCTTTGGGAAACAAATCTCACTTGGACTAAATATGATCCAAATGATGTCAAATATAGAAGAACAGTAGCTTGCAGAAAGAAAATAATATTATAATACCTTTTGGGATGCGTGTTACAATTATAAAGAGTCAGACCCCGTTTATATAGTAGGGGAGTCCTGTTTTAGATACAATTCTATAAAAGGAAAAAGGTCTTATGATTTGCTAACTAATCGGTCTCTCATTGATACATGTTGAGATTCCCGCCGTAATATTCGACCGATTGCGGATATTTTGGCCTTCCGTTATTGGATTCGATAATGTTTCCTCGAGCTTATTCAGAGTCGGGGTCGATTTCGGAGTCATGAGCTCGATGATCTTGAAAACGTATGTTCTGACTTCGTACTTTGGTTCGATGGAACCCGGGGTCCATCTTCAAACCATCACATTTTGGTCCCGATCCGTCATGCAATAGATGAGCCCGATTTCGGCCGTATACAATATCAAACTGACTTAGTCGATGCTGTGTTCTTTTCTTTCTTTTTTTTTGGTAAAAATTGATAAAGCCAATCACGAGCACCGGTAAACCAAAAAAAAAAGGTTACTTAGATTTCTCCTAGAGTTTTAACAACTGCATCCCATCTTTAACAATTTCTCTTAATTTTTGAGCAATTTACCTGAAATGTCGTTATACGTTATAGTCCGACTCGCTGGAAATACTTCGCATATTTCAATACCCATGTCACTTTTCTATTTCGGGACGTTCTAAAATTGTCTTATAATGTTCCATTAATAATATACTTCTTTGAGCAAAATTCGTGACACTTATAGAAGTTCAATTCATTTGGATAATGTTCAATTCATTTAGGTAATCAAAATTTAAACTTTAATTTTATATATTTTTCATCAAACTAACTTTCCAGTAATTATTTTATTATTAATATCTTAAAGTTTATGTTCTATCAAGTCATCTATAATATATTATCTATTACTCGAGTACGGGCCTGAGGAGTACTTACATGAGAGTATACCCGACACGGTTAACCGGAAATTGATGAAAAGATTGGTTTGAAAGGATCCAAAACGTGATTAAGGCATATGAGGCCTATACTGGTGAGGTATGCGGCCCTAACAAGGATTATAAAATGCGACCTGAGCGATTTCGATCACCTAGCAGACATTTTATTTGGTAGGTAACATCGTCAAAGCGTATCATTAGATTTGATTATGAAGGAAGGAACTAGAAGTGAAAAGGCACACGAAATTTCTTAGCGAAAAGCCATTCATCCTTTTTACCCTTTAAAAATAGATTTTACATTAGAAAAAATTATAATTTAAGTTACATTTCTATTATTAGGACTTTAAATTAACCATAATTTTAATTATTAAATCTTTTTTTATTAGAAGTATGTAGTAAGTCCTAGTATTTATGATTTTAAAATCGATTAAGAATTTTGCCTTATATAGATTTTTTTTCTTATTAAAAATATAATCTATATTGATTAAATAATATTACAAATCAAAAGAATACGATTACGAATATTATTTCATTGAAAGATTAAAATAAGTCTCATAAGGAATCCTTAGTGATTATAGATACCTGTATACAGTAAAATCATGTGCCCCGATTTTGTGGGCTCGAGCCCGAGGGAAGAATACGAGGCTCGAAGATCTAAGTGTTCGAGGAACATCGGAGCCTAGTGTGACAAACCTCGAGATAATGTTGTTATGGGTTTGTAACAGAATGAGCAAGATTACTGCCACGTCCCAAAGATCATGGCATAAATTCTGAAATAGATTTGTACAAGTTAGTACTAATCCGTACTAGGCGGTTAGACAGTTGTCCCAATAAAATTCTTTACTGTAAATAGAAATGTACCTTATTTAGGGTTCCCCTATTATATAAAGGGGACTCCAATCATTTGTAACCATCATCAATCATTGGCAAAAGAATACACTCTCTTACTTTCTTGCTCATTGTCCACCAGAATTGTCCTTTAACTTTATTGTTCTTGACCTACCTCGAGGCCATCTTAGCTAGAGGTCGAGACTGACTTGCACACTGGTTTGATTTTACTATATTTCTTTCATTTATACGTTAGATTTCTTGGTTATTAATTAGTATTGAACTAAACCACATATCTTTAAAACCATAAATCAAGTTTAATTGTTACTCATATTTTCGAGGTAAATAGTTTGATGCCCACCGTGGGGCTAAAGATAATAGTGGATTGTTTCAATACTGATTCTGGTAATGCACGTTATTTTTTCACTTGTTCCTTCCAAGAATTTTTGTTCTCAGGTTAAAACATGTCAAACTCGCAAAACTCATCGGTACACAGCGACGATGGTCTTGGATTCCATGGGGAAAACAACAATGTAGGAGTCAGTGTGCCATCGATTAACCTCGGGGAAGTGCCAAAAGTGAAACCAGTTGATGTCAGTTCACACATTGCTTTGAATGCGGATTTCGGCTCAGCCCCCGGGAAAAGTGTACGAAGGGAAGCCCGAGCTGGTGGCCAAGGAACACATGGTATAGGATATGGGGGAGTCAGCCTCCAAGTAATATTCGAGATGCTACAAGCTCAACAGGTTGCTACCGCTCAGCTTCAAAGTCAGCACAAAACTCCAAGTATAGTCGAACCAGAAAACACTCGACATACTGAGCCGGTGCCAGAAAGATCAAACGGTAATGGCTCGGGGACTGATCCCACAATTATGAGGATGCTCGAGGAACTCACCAAGAGAATCGAGTCTGGGGAGAAAGAGATTGTGGATAATGACAAAAAAATGGAGACTTATAACTTTCGCGTTGATCAAATACCTGGGGCACCCCTGGTTTTGAAAGGTTTGGATGCCAAGAAATTCGTACAGAAGTCATTCCCTCCGAGTGCGGCTCTGAAACTCATTCCTAAAAAGTTTGGTATGCCTAATATACCCAAATACAATGGGGCAACCAATCCTAATGAACATATTACCTCATATACCTACGGGATTAAAGGAAACGACTTAAATAATGATGAGATCGAGTCAGTATTGTTAAAAAAATTTGGGGAAACATTGTCAAAGGGAGCCATGATTTTGTATCACAACTTGCCACCGAACTCTATTGATTCGTTTGCTATGTTAGCAGACGCCTTCGTGAAAGCACATGACGGGGCCATAAAGGTTGCGACAAGGAAATCAAACGTTTTAAAGATAAGACATAGTAATGATGAGATACTAAGGGAGTTCATATCCCAATTTCAAATGGAGCGAATGGACCTACCACCAGTCTCGGATGATTGGGCAGTACAAGCTTTCATGCAGGGAATGAACAAGCGGAGTTCGATCACGTCACGACAGTTGAAGCAAAATCTGGTTGACTATCCGTTGTAACTTGGGAAGATGTACATAATAGTTATCAGTCGAAGATCAGGGTCGAGGACAACTAGCTGGGAGCCCTCTCGGGCTCAGTTCATCCAAATATATTGGCGGTTAAGGCCCCGAGGGATACAAATAGGGAACCAAGATCAAATAGGGAGCGGTATCAGCCATATGTCTCGGAAGGAAGAAACAACAGTTCGGGGTGCAATCCTCCTCGGAACAATCGGTGAAACGATCGAGGACAGAATCCTCTAGGACTTATGAGTAAGCATGGTTTTGATAAATATACCGACCCCGCGGAAGCACCTCGATTTTTGGAGTATAATTTCAGTATAGATGCATCAGGGATCGTGTCAGCTATTAGAAGAATCAAAGACACCAGGTGGCCTAGGCCTATACAAACCGATCCTTCTCAAAGGAATCTAAACTTGATGTGTAAATATCATGCACACATGGCCATAGGACCGAAGAATGCAGGCAGCTGAGGAAGGAAGTAGCTCAATTGTTCAACGAGGGTCATCTTCGAGAGTTTCTCAGTGATTGAGCTAAGAACCACTTCAGGGAAAGAGATACAAATAGAAAAAAAAAGTAGGAAGAACCACAACATGTAATTCATATGATCGTTGGCGATGTCGATGTTCCACAAGGGCCTATATTCAAACGCACCAAATGTCGCTAACTAGAGAAAAACGGACTCGAAGATATATGCCTGAGGGCATCCTATCATTCAATGACGAGGAAGCGGAAGGCATATCTCAGCCGCACAATGAATCCCTGATAATTTCTATTTTGTTAAATAAAATTCAAGTTAGACGTGTTCTAGAGGATCCTGGTAGCTCAGCAAACATAATCAGATCGAGGGTCGTAGAGCATCTTGGCCTACAAGACTGAATTGTACCTGCACCTCGAGTCCTAAATGGCTTCAACATGGCAAGAAAAATAACAAAGGGGGAGATAATCCTACCAGTGAACGTGGTCGGGACTATCCAAGATACAAACTTCCATGTCATCGAAGGCGACATGAGATATAATGCACTTCTCGGGATGCCATGGATCCACAATATGAGGTAAGTACCTTCAACCCTTCATAAGATGATGAAATTCTCAACAGTGGACGGTGTGTAAATGGTTTACAGAGAACAACACATTGCAAAGGAAATGTTTGTAGTCGATGAGGTGACACCGATACCAGTGCCTTCGACCTTGGAAAAATCAAGCACCAAAGATAAACAGACGGCCAAATAGCAATCATCGTCCCCAGTCTTGGCCGAATCGGAGGAACAGGTAATCGAAGAAGAAGAAGAGGATTTCCTTACTCCTCGAACTTTCGTTATTCTTGAAGAGTCGGATGCAACCAAGTCAACAGTCGAGGAACTGGAACAGGTCATACTGGTCGAGTACATGCCCGAGAAAAAGGTATACCTGGGAACGGGGTTAACCCCCGAACTCAGGAAAAAACTCATTCAATTTCATATCGATAATATAGGTTGTTTTGCTTGGTTCCATTTAGACATGACAGGGATCCCACCAGAAATAACAACACACTAGCTAAGCCTCGACCCCAGGTTCAAACTGGTAAAGTAAAAAAGGAGTCCCCAGTCTGAGGTGAAGCATGCATTCATAAAGGATGAGGTAACTAGACTTCTTAAAATAAGGTCTATTCGGGAGGTAAAATAACCCAAATGGTTAGCCAAAGTAGTTGTAGTCCCTAAAAAGGGGAACAAACTTAGAATGTGCGTAGATTATAAGGATTTGAACAAGGCATGCCCTAAAGACTCTTTCCACTGCCTAACATCGATCGCGTGATCGATTCCACATCCGGCCACGAGATCCTTACCCTTCACGATGCCTACTCCGGGTACAATCAAATTCAGATGAACCCGGAGGACCAGGAGAAGACCTAGTTTATCACTATGTTTGGAAAATACTATTACAATATAATGCCCTTCGGGCTAAAAATGCTGGAGCCACACACCAATGCCTAGTTAACAAAATGTTCGAGGAACATATAGGTAAATCAATGGAAGTGTACATTGACAATATGTTGGTTAACTCCCTATGCGCAGAGGACCATTTAACTCATTTGCAGGAAACATTCAAAATCTTGAGGAAATACAACATGAAGCTTAACCCAGAAAAATGTGCCTTCGGGGTCGGTTCGGGCAAGTTCTCAGATTCATGATATCAAATCGAGGGATCGAAATCAACCCCGACAAGATCAAGGCCATCGAAGATATCACTATCATAGATAGTGTGAAAGTCGTGCAAAGGCTAACAGGCTAAATAGTGGCCTTGGGTCGATTCATTTCGAGGTCATCAGATCGAAGCCACATGTTCTTTTCTTGACTCAAAAAGAAATAGTATTTCACATGGACCCCGAAATGCCAACAAGCATTAGAGAAATTGAAGCGATATTTATCGAGCCCACCTCTACTTCACACTCCAAAGGTATATGAAAAGCTTTACTTATATTTGGTAGTGACCGAGATAGCGATAAGTGGGGTACTAGTTCGAGGAGAGCAAGGTATGTGATTCCCTATTTATTATGTAAGTAGAACTCTAGGAGATACTGAAACTAGATACCCTCACTTAGAGAAATTAGCACTTGCATTAATAAACGCATATAGAAAGCTAAAGCCATATTTCCAGTGTCACCCAATATGTGTGTTTACCACTTGTCCTCTCCAAAACTTTTTACACAAGCCTGAGTTGTCAGGCCGATTAGCCAAATAGACAGTCGAACTTGGCGGGTATGATATCGAATATCAACCCCAGACGGCCATCAAGTCTCAAATCTTGGCTGGCTTTGTGGCCAATTTTACACTGACCCTCATACCCGAAGTAGAGAAAAACTTTTGTTAAAATCAAGTACATCATCGGG